>NW_024755703.1:0-7905 GCF_018991925.1 Homarus americanus
GTGTGCCTGGGGTGTCTGGGGTGTGCCTGGGTGTCAGAGGGGTGTGCCGGGGTGTCAGAGGTGTGCCTGGAGAGTGTCAGGGGTGTGCCTGGGGAGTGTCAGAGGTGTGCAGGTGTCAGGGTGTGCCTGGGGTGTCAGAGGTGTGCCTGGGGTGGAGGAGTGCCTGGGGTGTATGGGTGGTGCCTGGTAGGTGTCAGGTGTGCCTGGGAGGGTCAGAAGAACCAGGGAGTGTGACAGTGGTATGTGGGGTGTGAGGTGGCACAGGTGTCTGGGGTGCCTGGGGAGTGTCTGAGGTGCACCTGGTTGTCTGAGGTGCCTGGGGATGTCTGAGGTGCACCTGGGGTGTCTGAGGGGCACCTGGAGTGTCTGAGGTGCACCTGGGGTATGTGAGGTGTGTGCCTGGGGTGTCTGGGGTGTGCCTGGGGTGTCAGGGGTGTGCCTGGGGTGTGTGGTGTGCCTGGGGTGTGTGGGGTGTGCCTGGGGAGGTCTGGGGTGTGCCTGGAGTGTCAGGGTGTTCCTGGTAGTGTCAGGGGTGTGCCTGGGGGTGTCAGGGGTGTACGCACGGAGTGTCAGTGGTGTGCCTGGGGTGTCAGCTGTATGCCTGGGAGTGTCTGGGGTGTGCCTGGCAGTGTCAGAGGTGTGCCTGGGAATGTCAGTGGTGTGCCTGGGGTGTCAGGTTGTACTAAGTTGTCAGAGGTGTACCTGGGGTGTCAGAGGTGTTCCTGGGGGTGTCAGAGGTGCCTGGGTGTCAGTGGTGCACCTGGGAATGTCTGGGGTGCACCTGGGGTGCACCTGGGGTGTCAGTGGTGCCTGGGGTGTCGGTTGTATGCCTGGGGGTGTCTGGGGTGTGCCTGGCAGTGTCAGTGGTGTGCCTGGGGAGTGTCAGAGGTGTGCCTGGGAGTGTCAGAGGTGTGCCTGGGTGTCAGAGGTGTGCCTGGGGTGTCAGAGGGTGCACCTGGGAGTGTCAGTGGTGTGCCTGGGGTGTCGGTTGTATGCCTGGGGAGTGTCTGGTGTGCCTGGCAGTGTCAGTCGTGTGCCTGGGAGTGTCTGGGGTGCCTGGGGTGTCGGTGCACCTGGGGTGTCTGGGGTTGTTGCCAGTGTTTGAGGTGTGAGGTGTCGGAGGTGTGCCTGGAAGTGTCGGAGGTGTGCCTGGGTGTCTGGGGTGTGCATGGGGTGTCTGGGGTGTGCCTGGGGTGTGGGGTGTGCCTGGGGTGTGGGGGGTGCCAGGGGTGTCTGGGTGTGCCTGGGGTGTCAGAGGTGTGACTGTGAGTGTCAGAGGGTGTGCCTGTGGTGTCTGGTGTTCCTGGGGTGTTTGGTGTGCCTGGTGTGTGTTGGCGGAGTGCCAGGGAGTGTCAGTGGTGCCTGGGGAGTGTCAGGGTGGCCTGGGAGTGTCGGAGGTGTGCTGGGGTGTCAGAGGTGCCTGGGGTCAGTGGTGCACCTGAGTGTCTGAGGTGCACCGGGTGTTGAGGTGCACCAGGTCAGTGGTGTGCCTGGGTGTCAGTTGTATGCCTGGGATGTGCTGGGGTGTGCCTGGCAGTGTCGGGTGTGTGCCTGGGGAGTGTCAGAGGTGTGCCTGGGAGTCAGAGGTGTGCCTTGGAGTGTCAGAAGTGTTCCGGGAGTGTCAGAGGTGCCTGGGGTGTCAGTGGTGCACCTGGGGAGCGTCTGGTGCACCTGGGGTGTTTTGAGGTGCCTGGGGGTGTCAGTGGTGTCGCCTGGGAGTGTCAGTTGTATACCTGGGGTGTCTGGGGTGTACCTGGCATTGTCAGTGGTGTACCTGGGAGAGTCAGAGGTGTGCCTGAGTGTCAGAGTGTGCCTGGAGTGTCAGAGGGTCCTGGTGTCAGAGGTGCCTGGGGTGTCAGTGGTGTGCCTGGGGGTGTCAGTTGCATGCCGGGTGTCTGGTGTGCCTGGCAGTGTCAGTGGTGTGCCTGGGAGTGTCTGAGGTGCCTGGGGAGTGTCTGAGGTGCACTGGGGTGTCTTAGGTGTGCCTGGGGGTGTCTGGGGTGTGCCTGGGGTGTTTGAGGTGTGCCTGGGGAGTGTCAGAGGTGTGCTGAGGTGTCGAGTGTGCCTGGAGTGTCGGAGGTGTGCTAGGGTGTGTCTGGGGTGTACATGGGGTGTCTGGGGTGTGCCTGGGGTGTGGGGTGTGCCTGGGGTGTTAGAGGAGTACCAGGGGTGTCCTGGGTGCCTGGGGTGTCAGAGTGTGACTGTGAGTGTCAGAGGTGTGCTGTGGTGTCTGAGTGTTCCTGGGGTGTTTGGGGTGTACCTAGTGTGTTGGCGGTGCCAGGGGGTGTCAGTGGAGTACCTGGGGTGTCAGAGGTGTGCCTGGGGTGTGAGGTGTGCCTGGGGTATAGAGTGTGCCTGTCGTGTCTGAGGGTGTATCTGGGGTGTCAGCGGTGTGCCTGGGTGTGTCAGAGGGTGCTTGGTAGTGTCAAGGAGTACCTGGGAGTGTCAGGGGTGTGCCTGGGAGTGTCAGAGGTGTGCCTGGGGTGTCAGCGGTGTGCCTTGGGTATCAGGGTGTGCCTAGGAGTATCAGAGGTGTGCCTCAGAGGTGTCGGAGGTGTGCCTGGGAGTGTCAGAGCTGGGGAGTGTCAGTGGTGCCTGGGGTGTCTGAGGTGCAAGTGTGAGGTGCACAGGGGTGTCAGTGGTGTACCTGGGGTGTCAGTTGTATGCCTGGGAGTGTCTGGGGTGCAGTGTCAGTGGTGTGCCTGGGGTGTCAGAGGTGTGCCTGGGAGTGTCAGAGGTGTGCCTGGGGTGTCTGGGGTTTAGCCTGGGAGTGTCTGGGGTGTGCCTGGGGTATCAGAGAAGTGCCTGGGGATGTCCAAGAGTACCTGGTAGTGTCTGGGTGTGCCTGGGGTGACAGAGTACCTGGGGAGTGTATGGGGTGTGCCTGGTGTGTCAGGTGTGCCTGGGAGAGTCAGAGAAGAACAGGGAGTGTGACAGGAGTATGTGGGAGTGTGAGGGTGTGCCTGGGGTGTCTGGGGTGCACTGGGGTGTCTGGGGTGCACCTGGGATTGTCTGGGGTGCACCTGGGGTCTGAGGGTGCCTGGGGTGTCTGAGGGGCACCTGGGGTGTCTGGGGTGCACGTGGGGGTATGTGAGGTGTGGCCTGGGTGTCTGGGGTGTGCCTGGGGTGTCGGGGGGTGTGCCTGGGAGTGTGTGGGGTGTGCCTGGGGAGTGTCTGAGGTGTGCCTGGGAGAGTCCTGAGGTGTGCCTGGGAGTGTCAGGGGTGTTCTGGTAGTGTCAGGGGTGTGCCTGGGAGTGTCAGGGGTGTGCCTGGGAGTGTCAGTGGTGTGCCTGGTGTCAGCTGTATACCTGGGAGTGTCTGAGGTGTACCTGGCAGTGTCAGAGGTGTACCTGGGAATGTCAGTGGTGTGCCTGGGGAGTGTCAGAGTTGTACCTGAGACTGTCAGGGGTGTGTCCTGGGAGTGTCAGGGTGTTCCTGGGAGTGTCAGAGGTGCACCTGGGAGTGTCAGTGGTGCACCTGGGGTGTCTGGTGCACCTGGGGTGTTGGGGTGCACCTGGGGTGTCAGTGGTGTGCCTGGGAGTGTCAGTTGTATGCCAAGTGTCTGGGGTGTGCTGGCAGTGTCAGTGGTGTGCCTGGGGAGTGTGCAGAGGGTGTGCCTGGGGTGTCAGAGGTGTGCCTGGGGTGTCAGAGGTGTGCCTGGGGTGTCAGAGGTGCACCTGGGGTGTCAGTGGTGTGCCTGGGGTGTCAGTTGTATGCCTGGGGAGTGTCTGAGGTGTACCTGGCAGTGTCAGTCGTGTGACCTGGGAGTGTCTGAGGTGCACCTGGGGTGTCTGAGGTGCACCTGGGAGTGTCTGGTGTGCCTGGGAGTGTTTGAGGTGTGCCTGAGGTGTCAGGAGGTGTGCCTGGAAGTGTCGGAGGTGTGCCTAGGGTGTCTGGGGTGTACATGGGGTGTCTGGGGTGTGCCTGGGGTGTCTGGGGTGTGCCTGGGAGTAGAGGAGTACCAGGGGTGTCCTGGGTGTGCCTGGGAGTGTCAGAGGTGTAACTGTGAGTGTCAGAGGTGTACCTGTGAGTGTCTGGGTGTTCCTGGGGTGTTTGAAGTGTACTAGTGTGTTGGCAGGTGCCAGAGTGTCAGTGGAGTGCCTGGGGTGTCAGGTGTACTGAGCACTCTGGTTGCACCTCTGACCTCAGTACACCTGGAACACTCCGTGAAATCTCCTGTGCTCAGGCACCTCAGGCCCTTCCCAGGTGCCACCTCAGACACTCCATGTGCACCTCAGACGCTCCTAGATACACCTCCCAGCTGCGATTACCTCAAACACTCTGAGTGCACCTCAGGTTTGAGTGCACCTCAGACACTCCAGATGCACCTCCCAGATACCTGACCAGGCTGCCAGGTGCACCTCAGACCTCCCAGGTGCTGCCTGAGCACTCCAGGCCTGTTGGGTACCTCTGTTGCTGAGCACTGAGCCTCCCAGTGCACCTCTGTTTGTTTGCTCCCAGATTACACCACTGACTACTATGACCACACCCAGACACCTCCCAAGATGCCTGGCTGACGCTCCCAGTGCCTGCTGACTACTCCCAGGTCCCCTCAAACTGCTCCAGGTGCTCAGACACTCAGGCCTCATGACACTCCCAGGAATGCCTCCGTTTCTCGGCTGCCTCCCAGTCTCCCAGGTGCAACTCACTCCCAGTGCACCACCCCGACATTTGAGTACCTCTGCCAGGTACCTGGAACACTCCCAAGCTCTGTGACACTCCCAGGTACTGGCTTGCTCAGGCCACCTGACTTCCCAGGCCACCAAGAGAAGCACCTGACCTCCAGAGTACCTCAGACTCCAGTGCCTCCCAGTACCTGCCTCTCAGGCCACCTCGAACTCCCGTGCCTCACATCCCCACGTGCACCTCCAGACACTCCCAAGTGCTCCTCAGACACTCCAGGTGCACCTCGAACACCTCCAGGTGCCTGGTGGGTGCCTCAGACACTCCCAGTCTCCAGGCTGCTCAATGCCTGCTCATGCTCATCTGCTCCCTGGTTCTGACTCTCCCCAGTGCACCTGACTGCCAGGCACGCCCATACCCTTCCCAGGTGCTCCTCCTGTCACTCCCAGGTGCACTCAGGCTGCAGGTAGCCTACTCGTGCTCCCAGGCTGCTCAGTAAACAGTTGCTCCCAGGTGCACCTCTGACACTCCCAGGCACCTCTGACACTGCCGGTAGCACCTGAGAACTGCCAGGTATACTCTTTGCTCTCCCGGGTATGCTGAGCACTCCAGGTCACCTGACCTCCAGTCTCAAGCCAGGTGCCTCCAGGACTCCCAGTGCACTGAGCACGTTGCACCTCCTGACCTCCCAACGCCTCCCAGGTACCTCTGATGCTCAGGTACCTCTGTTCAGGTACGCCTCCTGACCTGTTTGCTCAGGTACACCCCTGACACTCCCAGGTACTCCTCTGTTTTCAAGTGCTCCTCTGTGCACCCAGGTACACCATGACCTCCAGGATACCTCAGACTGACAGGTGCACTTCCTGCTCCCAGGTGCACCTGCTCAGGTACTGAGCACTCCCAGGTACTCCTCCTGGCCTCCGCTAACACACTGGGTACCTCAAACTGCCAGACACGCTCACACCTCTGACCTCATTACCTCTGGCACTCTGGTGCACACTCCCTGGTACTCTCTGTTGCTCCCGGGTGCACCTCAGGCTACTCCCAGGTACACCTCGGGCTCTCCATGTACAGACACTCCTGGGTACACCTCCGACACTTCAGGTACCTCGACACTCCAGGTACACGGCTCTGACCCAGGTACCTCAAACTGCTCCAGGTACCAGACCTCCCGGGTACCTAAAATTCCCAGGTGCCTCAGATTGCTGCTCCCAGGCCACCTGACACTCCTGAGTACAACTCAGGCACTCCCAGGCTCTGGCTGCACTCCCAGGTACCCTCCTGTTGCTCAGGTTCTGCCCTCTGTCCTGACACTCCCAGGTGCACCTCTGACACTCCCAGACACCCCTGACACTCCCAGGTGCACCTCTGTAGTACACCTCCTGACACTCCCAGGTAACTGACACTCCCAGGCCTGTTTCTCAGGTGCCCGTACTCCCAGGTGCTGCCTCGACTGCTCCCAGGTGCCTGTTTTGCACCTCTGACCTCCCAGGAACACCTCTGACACTCAAGGTACCTCTTTCCAGGCTTACCTCTGTTACTCCGAGATACCTGACACTGCTGGGTGCCTCGGACTTCCCAGGTATCTGACACTTGGTACCACACTGAGCCTCCCAGGTGCACCTCTGGCACTCCCAGGTGCCTCAGGCTGGTGCACCTCCCAGGTGCACTGGCCAGAGTACACCACTCCCATGCCTCTGGCTGCTCCCAGGAACACCTCAGACACTGGCCCTCCAGGTGGGACACTCCTGGTGCTCCTCCTGCTCCAGTGCCTCAGGCCTCCAGGCTGCTCCTCAGACGCTCTGGAGCCTCTCCTCCAGTTACACCTCTCTGGTGCACTGTAAGCCTCCCAGGCACCTCAGACACTCCCAGTGCCTCAGACCTCCCAGGTACACCTCAGACACTCCCGGTACTGAGCTGCTATGGTGCCTGCTCCCAGACAACTCCGACGCTCCCAGTGCACTTGTTCTCAGGTCACCTCTGACCTCCCAGGCACTCCACCTCCCTGTTACTCCCAAGTCACTTCCCAGGTACACCACCCGCCTCAGACACTCCCAGGTATACAACTGACACTCCCAGGTACACCACTGACACTCCCAGGTGCACCTCAAACACTCCTAGGTGCACCTCAGACACTCCCAGGTGCACCTGTGCTCCAGGTGCCTCCCCAGCACTCCAAGAACACCTCTGACACTCCCAGGTACCTCTGACACTCTCAGGTACCCAACTCTGACACTCCCAGGTACACCACTGACATTCCCAGGTGCACCTCCTGACACTGGGTACACCTCAGACACTCCCAGGTATCACAGCTGACCTCCCAGGTGCACCACTGACACTCCCCAGGTACCCCTGACACTCTGGGTGCACCCCTGACACTACCAAGGGAACACCCCTGGCTTGCTCCCAGGTGCACCTCAGGCTCTCCCAGGTACACCTCAGACACTCCCAGGTACACCTCACACACTCCCAGGTACACCCCTGACACTCCCAGGTACACCTCAGACACTCCCAGGTACACCTCACATACTCCCAGGTGCACCTCAGACACTCGCAGGTGCTCCTCAGACACTCCCAGGTGCACCTCAGACACTCCCAGGTGCACCTAAGACACTCCCAGGTGCACCTCAGACACTCCCAGGTGCACCTCTCACACTCCCACATACTACTGTCACACTCCCTGGTTCTTCTCTGACTCTCCCAGGTACACCTGACACTACCAGGCACTACCCATACACTCCCAGGTACTCCTCTGTCACTCCCAGGTACACCCCAGACACTGGGTGCTTCTCTCTGTGCTCCCAGGTACTTCTCTGATGCTCCCAGGTACACCCAGACGCCTCCCAGGTGAAACCCAGACACTCCCAGGTGCCTCTGACATCCCATTGCACCTCCCAGACCTCCCAGGTACCTCTGACACTCCCAGGTACACCTCTGGCCTCCCAGGTACACCTCGGCCATCCCAGGTACATCTCTGACACTCCCAGGTGCACCTCTGTAGCCACTCCAGGTACACCTCTGACACTCCCCAGGTGCCTCTGACACTCAGGTGCACCTCAGACCTCCCAGGTACACCTCCCAACCTCCCAAGGTACACCTCTCACACTCCAGGTACACCTCCCAGGTACACCACAGACCTCCAGGTACACCTCAGACTTCCCAGGTACACCTCGACACTCCCAGGTACACCTCCGACACTCCCAGGTACACCGCTGACACTCCCAGGTACCTCCGGCCTCCCAGGTGCACCTCTGATGCTCCCAGGTGCACCTCTGTTGCTCA
>NW_024755704.1:0-18961 GCF_018991925.1 Homarus americanus
GGAGGTGTACATGGAGTGTCAGAGGTGTACCTGGCAGTCTCAGCGGTGTACCTGGGAGTGTAAGAGGTGTGCCTGGGAATGTCAGAGGTGTACCTGGCAGTGTCTGAGGTGTACCTGGGAGTGTCTGAGGTGTACCTGGGAGTGTCAGAGAAGTTCCAGGGAATGTCACAGGAGAACCTAGGAGTGTGAGAGGTGTACCTGAGAGTGTGAGAGGTGTGCCTAGGAGTGTCTGAGGTGTACCTGGGAGTGTCAGAGGTGTACCTGGGAGTGTCTGAGGTGTACCTGGGAGTGTCTTAGGTGTACCTGGGAGTGTCAGGGGAGAACCAGGAAGTGAAAGAGGTGTACCTGGGAGTATCAGAGGTGTACCAGGGAGTGTCTGAGGTGTACCTGGGAGTGTCAGAGATGTATCAGGGAGTGTCAGAGGAATACCTAGGAGTGTCAGAGGTGTACCTGCGAGTGTCAGAGGTGTACCTAGGAGTATCGGAGGTTTACCTGGGAGTGTCGGAGTTGTACCTGGGAGTGTCGGAGGTGTACCTGGGAGTGTCAGAGGTGTACCTGGGAGTGTCACAGGTGTACCTGGGAGTGTCAGCGGTATACCTAGGAGTGACAGAGATGTACCTGGGAGTGTCAGAGGTGTATCTGGGAGTGTTGGACGTGTACCTGGGAGTGTCACAGGTGTACCAGGGAATGTCAGTGGAGAACTTGGGAGTGTCAGAGGTGTACCTGGGAGTGTCGGAGGTGTACCTGGGAGTGTTAGGGTGTACCAGGGAGTGTCAGTGGAGTACCTGGGAGTGTCAGATGTGTACCTGGGTGTGTCAGAGGTGTACATGGAGTGTCAGAAGTGTACCTGGCAGTGTCAGCAGTGTACCTGGGAGTGTCAGAGGTGTGCCTGGGAGTGACTGAGGTGTACCTGGGAGTGTCTGAGGTGTACCTGGGAGTGTCTGAGGTGTACCTGGGAGTGTCAGAGAAGTACCAGGGAGTGTCACAGGAGTACCTGGGAGTGTGAGAGGTGTACCTGGGAGTGTGAAAGGTGTACCTAGGAGTGTCTGAGGTGTACCTGGGAGTGTCAGAGGTGTATTTACAATAGTTTGGGTATTCCAGTTATTTGTGACCATTGGCTGACTATCTATTTCATTTTATACATAGTGTTCCTATTCCACTAACTAGAACCTATTCTTTCTTCTATCTTGACTTTGGGTTTATTTCACCCTACATACTGTCTAGCACCTGAGGTATGTTCGATATAAATCATTCTCGACCAGCGAATGGCATCACTTACACACAGTTTCCTGAAGAGGCGCAGGTATCCCTTTGATGCCAGTCGCCTCATCAGCTTCTCATTCTCCGGGTCGTATGCTCCCAGGGGTCCCACTATGAATGCAGCCACCTTCACCTGCTGGTATTGTCTTCTCATCTCTGCTGCCAGTTCTGCATACTTTTCTTCTTTCCTCAGTCTTGCTTCTTTAAATGCCTCTTGTCCATTCTCGAATGGGCAGGTGACGTCGATCAGGATCACTTCTCGGTTCTTTTCAATCACCAGGTCTGGACGTCCATTGTCTGGTGCTCCTGGTACTCGTTCATTTGCCGACATGATCTTCCAATGTCGACCTTCTGCGGCTTTTCGTACTCTATCCACCAGGGCATTATGTCGCTTTTGCATGGCTCGAGCGTGTATCATGCAGTGGTTTACTACATGTGGGAGCGTTTCTTCTCTATTGCACCGACGACATCTCCGATCCCTATTCTGGCCTCGCTTCGCTCCATTGACGGGGAGTAGGTTCAGTCTTGCTCGGTGTATGAAACGCCAGTCTGCGAAGGTTGTATACGCTCCATTTCGAACAAATGCTGATGATGCTCTCTCCTGTGCTACGAGCTTCATCACTTTCCCTTGGTCAGGCTTATTCTGCAGAACTTCATCTCTCATCTGTCGTCGCCGGCTCCGGATGGTTTTGGCTACCTTCCTTCTATCTTTTTCTTCAATGATGGAGTCCGTGCATTTTATCTTGATGTTGTCTCTTCCCTCTGCTATCCAGGAAACCCCCATTCGGCCTGAGGCACATCTGGCTCTAGACCAGATGGTTTGGTGGTCTCCTCCTCGCGTTTGCATCTCTCCCTGTGTTAAGTAAATGCATGCGTCGGTCATGCTTGGCTCCTGTCTTGTTCTCATTGTTGCCACTCGCCGGCATTCTTCTCTGGCTATTTCCCTGACGTCAGGATCCGGTGACGTGAGTAATTTATATGCGGTATCCACCAGGAAAATGTCAGAGTCTTCTGCCGCGAGTGGGACACCACAAGCTCCAGCTTTACTGCTTCCGTACAAGTACTCATTCGACGCTCTTGACGGTAGATGTAGCGTGTGTTTAAGCATTGTCTTCATTTCGTTGTCCAGGTGTGCCCAGTCTGTTTTCCTCAGTTGCCAAGTCCTCATTGCATGCACTCCTGCCGGGAACATGAATGTCTTGACTGCATCTATTTTCTGCCACGGTGCTAGCTTGCTTGTCAGTATTTTGGTCCCGAGTTGCATTAGTTCCTCTACTGTTTGGATGTTTGGCAGAAGATGGAACCCAACTGGTCGTCCTAAGAAGAGCGTTGCTTCGCCATCGCTCTTCCATTGGATGGGCGTTTCTCCAACGTAGAACTGTGTCTGGCGCATTCCTCGAGGTCTTCGTCCAGACAGGTGCAATGTTGAGCTTTTGCTAGGATTTAGGTCCAGTCCCATCCTACTGCATTGTTCTGTTGCTATGTAGAGGAGTTGCTGTAGATTATCTTGCTGTTTTGTAATGATGGTTATATCGTCTGCATATGCTAAGCATGGGTGCTTGTGTTGTTGGTTCAGTATCATTCCTTCGGCCGCGATTTTCCGCAACAGTGGTTCGACCGCTATATTGAACAGGAGACCACTTATTGGGCACCCCTGTTGCACACCGCATTGCACTGGTATCTCTTCTGTTTCTCCTTCCTTTGTTAGGATTCTTGTCGTCTTGCCACTGATGATGTCTCCTGCTACTGCTTCAAAATCCCGTTCCACCCTTATACGGTTGAGCGCTCTTTTGATGAGGTCCAGTGACACTGAGCCAAATGCATTGGTCAAGTCGAGTGCTGCTATGCAGGTATCGCCATTGTTCCGTCGTGCATCGTCCATGTGATGTTGAAGTATGTAGTTGTGTTCTATCACCCCATCACTTGGCATGAATCCTTTCTGTGCAGCGCACAGTACCTCGTTGTCAACGAGCCACCTTCTGAGTCGTGCTGTGAGGCATCCCGTGTACACCTTGTATATTGTGCGGCTCAGTGTTATAGGCCTCCAATTTGAAACGACTTCTCGGTTACCCCCTTTTTGGGGGACAAGTATTGTTCTGTATCGTTTCCAGGAGTCTGGTATTCTCTTGGCTCTGAGACACACGTTGAATATGGCTGCCATAACTCGGCAGCTTGGGTCAGCCTTTCTCCAGTTCTCATACGATATTCCGTCTTCACCTGGTGACGAATTCTGTGCTGCTGCTAGTTTTGTAAATACTTCCTTCTCTGTGAAGGGCTGCATTTCCATCTCTGGTCTGTCGTCTGGCGGTTCGGGAATGTGCTCCACGGTATTTAGGTCACAATTCCTTTTCGACCATCATGTGTTGGAAGTGTTCCTCTATTCTCTCCTTGCTTATTTCACATCTTGCGCCGTTCCCTTCGACAATTAGCCGTATTGCTCGGCGACGGTTGTATTTGTACAGCCTCTGGATCTGTTTGCAATCATTGACATCGGTGATTTTCCTGGTCGTGTTCTGTCCTTGAGAGATGTTTATCCTGTTTGCCGCTTGAATTGCTACCTCGATCTCAATCAGTACTTCTTCAAATCTTGCCCAGTCCAGGTTCCGCTGGATCTCATACACTGTGCCCAGAAACGGCTCCAGTATCCATGTCTCCTCAGCTTCATCTCGCTCTTCATTTGGTTCAGGAGTTATGCCAATCTGCTCCTGTGTGTTGCCTTCACCACTTAGTGTTTGAGTTGCTTCACTTTGCGATAGTGGTGTAAGGGATTCACTGAGATTACTTTGGCTTCCTTCATTTGTTTCTTGACTTTGCATTATCTGTTCCCCTGTTTGGGTACTGTCTCCACCATGTTGTTCATCGGGGCTTAGAGGTGACAGTGGCATTCTTGGCATGTGCAAGAGGGGTGTGAGGTCCCCTGGGTGCTGTGATTCCTCTCTTGGTGAGGGTTCATTTTGGAGCAGCTGGCTCGGCGTTATCGACCTCAGTCGCGTTTCTTGATCGTCTGGGCTCAGCGGTGACACTGGTGTACTTCTCCCAGAGACGGTGCGTGGTGTCTCTGGTCCTTCCACTTCTCCATCCCTGGGTGGAGGGGTCCATCTGTGCCTTTCTCGTTGCCCTTGTGTTTCTCTTTGCTGCTGTTGCTCGTAATTCTGTGGTTGCTCCCTCTGCTCATTATCCCTATTTTCCCCAACTTCCTGTGAGGGCTAGGCGCTTGCTGGATTGCCTTCAGCCTGTTGGTTCCCCTGTCGTTGCTCCGCCTGACGTTGGTTGTCTCTCCTCCTCCACTGCCGTACATGTGTTGCTACCTTGTGGTTATTCAATCCTCTCTTTGTTGGGGCAGAGTAGGGGCAGTATTGCACGTCGCACTGGAAACGAAAATGGGGAACCCTTTGCTCCTCCCTCATCTGCCTATTGAGGATGCACGTGTGATTGCTTGGCCGGATAGTCAGTACCAGATAGCACCCTGCACACATGTTCATATATTCGTTGATTTTCTTGTTGTGGGCTTCCTTTAGATGTCGGACTAGTGATTGCTTGCAGCCAGACCACCCCGATGACGCACATTCCCATGGGCATCCCTGCGTCCTCTCTGTGCATTTGAAGGATGGTGGTGCAGGGAACCATATGGTCAGCATTCGGTTTCTTGTTTCCGGCTGTCGATCTCCTTCGTTTCTTCCCCTTGGCCCTTCGTCGTCCATCTTGCTTTACCCACACGAACACCCACACACACATGACAACCCCCTTACCAGGGTGTACCCGCACTATCACGGTATTCCTGGAGGATCGGCCGAGAGTTGTGTACCGACCTCTCTTTCGCCATCACAAACCCACTCGATCGCAAGGTGATGGTTTACCGGGGAGGGACTTTGGGACGAATACACTTCTATGAGTGCAGGTCCCTCAGCCAGTACGAAGTAAGGAAGTACAGAGAGGAGGGAATAGCCACGTGTGTGAAGCACCCACGTGGGGTCCCGTGGGACCAGGTTTGGGGCTTTGCAGTCCCCCCTGGTATGTTTCCTCTCACTGCATGGTATTAGTAATAACCACAGCAATGGAAAAATACCGGGTTCCCTGCTTGCCGCCTAAAACAACAAAGGAGTAACTCTGTTACTTTCACCCCCAGAAAGTCAAAATCTGTGTTCTTCCTTCCATGCAAAAAGAACCTGATTATGTACTCTCCATTAAGCTGATAAGAACAGATACTACACTTTGATCTTAGCCAAAAGGCCGAGAAGCAGGTCCCGCAACTAGTACTAAGTATGGAAGTAGCAAAAGAGATCTTAGCCAAAAGGCCGAGAAAGCGATTCCAAAGCTGTTGCAATTAAATTAATGCACATTAGGTAATATTCTTACTTTGCTTCACCTGTAAATTGGTGCAACAAGGATCTATCTCGAGTTTTGTTTGCAGATAAACATTCGAATTCCTTATACATCAACATTTAAAATCTATAATAACAAAAGTCGTAATTATGTAACCAATTAATTTACTATTCTTTACACTTCATGGCTATGTTACCATTTACAATTTTCAGTTTTCCTTAATCACTATCATTAATGCCTTCTTCCTTTGTTTAGGAGCTCTTATTGACCAGTGTTAGTGAAGGAAGAAACTGGCATGTTTGAGGGGCAGACTGAAGAACACATTTACTGTACTTTCCCCACGTAGAGATACGCCCGTTGCCACTGTTTTTTTTACTATGGTACCACCCACAAACCCGCTGTTTTTATTTTATTTTATTTATTTTTTTTTTTACATAGTAACTGGAAAACTAATTTCCGAAAAATATAAATTGCACTAAAAATGAAAGTGCCTAAATGCGTGAGACGATTACTTTATGAACCTTGCATGCCAACCTTCATGAAAGAATGAAGCTCCGCCCAGAAAAGTAGTTCCTGAAGTATTTGTAAAATGATTACATAAGTATAGACATTTCTTGCATATAATTGAAGAAAATTTGGAATTGTATCAATTTCTAGTTTGGTTATTAGTCAATTTCCCAATAAAATGATACTGGGCTATATTGATCTTGTTACTATGCCAAAGAATGTAGTTCCACAATGTTCAGTTTTATATTAGGAGGGATAGCCCTCACTAGATAGCAAGTTCCTCATAATTGATATTATAAGTAATACCCCAAACGACTTAATCGTGAGAGGGAGAAACTTAAGGTCAATTTGAGATAGAAGAAAACTTGGCTTACCTCTATACTTAAACAAACTTATCCTGGCAAATCAATCTAAAGATGGTGGTTGAGATACTATTAATTACTTTATTTTGGATCTAATTTGAAATCATCTTGATTTAGACACAAGAAAAACGCGAAAATAAATATCAATAGTTAACATTTTCTAGCCCATTATGTTTGTAAATGAATAAAGTTTATAAAGCCAAACTTGTTTATTTCTATCACATGCTCTTATTTTTAATTTGGAAATTTTTATTTTAGCATACTACGAATTATAGAAAGAGTAATCATTTTATTTGTTTGTAAAATGAGGAAAATAACATAAAAAAGAAGGTTCAGCGCAATGATGGTCAGTCAAGTAAGGTTAGGGTTCAGGATGATCATGTTCGTGCATACTTACCTGGCACAGGAGATACCGTGATCACGAAGGCGGTTTTCCCAGGGCGAGGCTCACCATTGCACTCCGGTGATGCTGACCCTTGCGATTAACCCAAATGTGGTTAACTCGAGTGCGCAATTTTTGTTAGCGGGGGACTGCGTTCGCGCTATCCCCCTTACACAATTCATAAGGGATTACATAAGAAATATAAGGTACAACGGCGTATTTTTACAGCTTAACAAGGTCTCTGTTAATAAATAGTACTTGATTTATGCTTAAGGTCAGCAAAGAATTTTTTTTCTATGCTACTTTTATATGATTTATATTTTGATAATTACGTGTGAATGAAAGATTTTCAAACTCTCTAATTGATGCCTAGTAACTCATAATATTGAAAGAAGTTGGGTTTTTTTTAATAGTCTGTATCACACTCAACAGTCACTCACTGTCACAGCAATAAAAGAAATCTATCATGATCTTGTTTACCAACACCTGATACACTGTCACACAGTATGGGGGAGGGGCCTCTAGCTCTTCAAAAACATAATCTCTGGTTACTGCACAAAAGAGAGTTGTACGGACAATGACCTACTTGAAAAAAAAACAGATCACACAAATAAAAAATTAGCTATATTGAAAATTTTTAAATTCGAAGATGTTAACACCTACTGCTGTGCCCCTTTGTTTACAAATCTATCAATCACTTTTCATTCGCCTCTACCGCCGTGGACTTCCCCGAGTGTTGATGTTGTCGTCCACACCTTCCCTGGTCGTAAATCCACCCAACTGCGGTATATGCTCAAACTTAACTGCCTTGAGCAGATTAATGATGTCGCCTCCTCTCTTAAGACCTCCCACCCTCCTATCCTCGTCTACTGTGATGGGTCTGTTACCACGCTGGGCAGCGCTGGGGCAACTGTGTGGATTCCTGAGCGCCAGGCCTGCAGGAAAATCAGGGTCCACGACTGGGCCTCCTCCACTGATGCTGAAAGCATAGCCATCCTCGCGGGCATTCATGAGGTGGCGACCTACTGTATGCTCGCACTGAACGCTGGAACCTCCTTATAATCAGTGACAGCACTTCGGCGCTAGCGAGGCTCAAATTAGCCTCCCCCTCCTCCCCTGCCGCCCAACACACCCTAGCCACCGTCGCCGGGCTAGAACAAACTGATGACATCCGTGTCAAGTTTATTTAGATCCCGTCACTTATAGGAATAACTGCCTGTGACACTGTAGGTCGGCTTGCCAAAGAAGCTACACAAGAAGAAGATATTGAAGCCGCTCTCGCCCTCTCCTTGAGTCATCTCAAATCTCGCATACACGCCACACAACGAGAGGCATTCGATGAAAATTGGACACACCTGAAGCAATGGGGTAGCGTCACACTATGCCACTATGACGCTGTAACCGGTGACGACAACCGCCACTACAAAGAGTATCAATCCCTGACTCGATCTCAACAGATTATGTACATGAGACTGCACCTAGGGTACAGGTACCTATGGGAGTACATTGGCAACCCTGAGCCTGGCCGCACTGTTTGTAAACTTTGCGGCCAACCCGACTCTCACAACCTCTCTCACTACATCCTCATTTGCCCTATGATCACCTCCTACAGGTCCCTAGCTGTTACCAACACCTCTTCCCTCCCTGACCAGATATCCCTCCTCCTAGTGACAGGCCTGGCACTTGACTTTATTAGGAACCTGCCACGCTTTGCCATAAACAGATGAAATGTACCGGAAACTTTCCCCCCACGCACTCATCATTCTCTCACTTTATGTAACTTGACAAAACCTATGACCCTTCAGGCTTTTACCCCCTTAATGCACGAGTCATAGAGGCAAGTATGAACTTTGCATACTTCCCAGATGGGCGCTGTAAATGCTTCTGCGCTTCACCTTGCACAGGATGTAAGGGGGTGCCCAATAAACTATCCCCCTCGGGGGCAAATCTGAATCTATCAATCACTTGCTTGACAATAATTATTTCCAGTTCCGGTATAATCAGAGATACAACTTAAGGCACCCAGAGCTACTCCTCCATAAAATATCACGGTGTGAAGGTGTGGAACAACTTACCCCCACACATCCGAGCAAAGCCTACGCTCCCTTCCTTTAAATCATCTCTTAAAAAAAATCTATTGTCTAAGTATTAAAATTTCTTGTAACACCTACTGTATTTACAGTACCTGCCTTTATTGTACCATCAAAACCGTTTTATCGGAAATTATCATGAAAATAGATAAGTAATTACCATTGCAATAAACATAATTGCCAACGAGACATAATCATGTTCTGTCCTCTTGTTCAACCTTATTACTGTACAACCCAATTGTAGTTGGGTAAGAGACGCTAATTTTCAGCAAATCAGCTCAGCTGGGGCGCCTGTGGGTAGAGCTGTACCGCTCTTGCCTCACAAGCCAGTTGTCACGGGTTCGATTCCCGGGTCGGTGGAAATTTGTTCAGACACACTTGCCAGCTTCCCTTGGTCCTTGTTCACCTGGCAGCAAAGTAGGTACCTGCTATAAATCGAAAGTTGCGAATTCGTATTCAGGGAAAGTTGTTTGAGCTTCCAATAACTTACTTTGACATAAACCACTGACTCTTCAGGCTTCTACGCCCTTAACTCATGAGACATATTCCTCCTTCACAGTCTTCCACCTTCTTGAGCCAATGGCTCTCTTCTCTCCATCCCATCATCATCATCAACCATGAACTTAGCATGCTTCCCTGTTGGGCGCTGTAAACGCTTCTGCGCTTCACCTTAAACAAGGATGTAAGGGGGTGTCCAATAAAAAAAACAAAAAAAACAGCTCAGCTGCGCCTTTCGCGTCACACTTAGAGGTCACGGTGATTGGCTAAGATGTAGGCACATAGGCAGGCTCTTTTTGGTGTAATATGCCTCTATAATGGCTTTTTGGCAGGAATATTGTCTAAACTAGATTCTCATAGATTTTCTCTAAAACATGACAATTTACATGGCACTGTTACAGAAGCATTTTTTTCCTATGTTTTTTTGTTTTTTTTTACGTTATCAAACTTGACTTAGCTTCTTAGATAGTGGGTTTTGTTGGAGTACTTTTGGAAATGAGACGAAGTTAGATGAAAGTTTGAAAGAATTAAGAGCAAAAGTATCAGATAACTTGTGCCATATTTTAAAATTCTTTATTGATCTTTATATACTAATATATTTATGATTGCTCACTTCTTTTGACTTTTCTTCTCGTTCATGTTTTGATATAACAGTAGATAGTATTTCAAGCGCTATAATAATTATTTAATGTTTTTTTTTTTTTTTTTTTAAGATTTATTGGACTGCTACTCCTGCGGACCTGAAGTTACCAGTTTCATACAGGCGTAATAGTGGTAGGTAGATATGAGAGACCGGTGGTTATCACCATTGAAATAACTTATATTACATAAGAATAAAAGCATTTCTATAATCAAGATCCAGGTTTATTTTCATTATATTAGATTATTAATTATGACTAAACGGTTGCACAATGAGGGCCATATTATATAACAGAACATTTATGAACTAAGTTATGCCCTTAAAGACCTTAGTTGAAGCGCAGTCATAACATTGTAACAATAACATTCTCGTTGATTTGCTATATTTGTTCAGATTTAAAGGAATTATGTAAATTAAATCCTCTTAAAGAAAATCCACATTAAGTAATACCACTTTTGACTGCCAATCACGGTAGTCTTAAATGTTACGAAGGACTTGTAAATCTTATTTTAAAACTCTTCTAGACACTGGACAATAAAACCTTTAATGTCTTTCTTGACTGGAACTACAACTCCAAGTATGTTCTAAGTTAATGTTTGTTGGGGTCTTGAACAACTTTGCGATCATAACTCTGGTTTCCCTTCAAAACGCATAAATCTTTCGCCTTTTACTAAAGATTTCCGTGGGGGGGGAACAACTCAATGAGTCTTAATTAATTTTTTCTTAGCCCATTCACATGGGCTCACAAAACTAATTCAAATTAGCTGAAAATAATCGTACAATGTCGTAATCAAGTGTATGTGATCTAATGTAGTAAAAAAAAAAAAATCTATTCACATATACAACGTCCTGGATGGAACAATTATCCCGACTATTACAGATCTAAATCAGGTTGGGAGAATACAGATCTGTCATAAAATTAATTTCATGCACTTATTAAAAATTGCTCTAGACTTCAAACAAACCAAGGGTACCTAGGGACAGCACTAGGATCCCGCTTCCTCTATCAAGAAATAAAAAATATTGAAATTGAATTGAAATCTGTAAGCCTTTTGAGTTCCCTACTTGAAATATTTGTTCTCTAACCACTTCGGGAGAACGGAGTCCTCCGGAGAGACTCAGGTATTCCAAAATACCGCACAGGGTGTTCATGAAATTTGAATTGGTGAGAGAACACCCTTACTTTGCGTCAACTTAGAGATGTCTGATTACAGATGAAGCGTTCAAGATCCTTTGTGACTGATGTTGAAAGCATCTATTGTATTTACTGTTAGTGAAATTGTCAATATAAGTCAGGGTAGAATCAATTCAATTTCAATTTCAATTGTTTATTCCTTGATAGAGGAAGCGGGATCCTAGTGCTGTCACTAGGTACCCCTGTACAATGACACCAGAATCATCTGGCAAGTGTGAAAAGTATATACAGTTTAAATATTATAAAGGGGCTTACTAAAGCCTAAGGAAGGAAGGATGTTCCTTTAACACATAATTAATATTATTTACAAAATATCTGGCCATTATTGGGAGGATCATCGTGTCTCCGTCAGGGGGTCGTGGAGTGGTGGTCCAGCAGGCGTCACGGAAGCGTTGTGTGTGGGGACATCTTAGGAGGTAGTGGATAAGGGTGCGGCTGTCGGGTCTTCTGCATAACTCACAAGAGCGTTGCTCAGGGGATGTGGGGATACCAATCTCCCAAGCAAAGTCATACCCGATGATGATACGGGCAGCAATCACGTCCCCCTTCCGCGACCCTTTCCCGTAGACGTACGAGAAGTCAGGAAGTTTACGGAGGACATCGTACCATGTGGGCGGGGAGTCCAGGGGGATGGCTGCTTCCCGAGCTTCTCTCTGTTTGCGGCGGATTTGGGTCCTAATCTGTAAGAGTGTTCGAGGCACAACGTAGTCAGGTGTGGCCTTGTTGCAGCCAGTCTTGGCAAGGTCATCTGCTGCCTCATTCCCCAAGATACCGACATGACTAGGTATCCATAGGAATGTCACAGGACGGCCTTCATCCTGAAGTGTGGATGTTAACCCTCGTATTCGGAGGATGAGGTCCTTATTTTCCCCAGATCCAAATGCAATCCCGTCGAGAGCAGACCTGGAATCGCAGCAGACAAGCAAGGGGCAGAAACCATCTGCTTCTACCTCAGCGAGAAGGGCAGCAAGGAGGGCTATTAGTTCAGCCTGAGTGGAGGATGCCCCGTCAGAAACTCTGAGAGACAGTTTGATAGGCTCAGGGGCATGAGGACGGGAGATGTAGACACCAGCCCCGGCCCTACCTGTAGCGGGGTTAACAGAACCATCAGTGTAGAGGACGACCCTACCTGGGGACCAGTGAGCGATCCTGGAGAGGTGGTATTTGCAGAGAATAACAGGGTTCACCTGGGATTTCGGGAGCGGTCCACCGAGGACAATCACTTCAGGTTGAAAATCCAGCCAGAGAGAAGGAGACGAACCAACAGCAGGGGTGACAACAATATCAGGCAGGAGGTCGTGTTCCTGAAGGGCTCGGATGAGTGACCCTCGCCACTGTCTTCTAGATGGAGGTCGGTCTCGGACAGCAGGAGTCAAGTTGGTGTGGACATAGTTGCCCCGAGGATCCCGTAGAATGGAAACGGCAGTTTTTTGGTAAAACTCCTGGACACGATCCTGTAAGGGGGAAAGACCAAGTTCGGTATATAGAGAAGTAGAGCGTGTCCACTGAGGAGCCCCAAGGATGATACGAGCAGCTTTCCTCTGGATAACTTCGAGACGGTTGACAGCAGTCCGACTAATGTTGACGAGGGCAGGGGCGGCGTAGTCGACACAGGAACGGACAAAAGACTTGTACATGGTGAGAAGTACAGGGATGCTGGCACCAAGGGAACCCCTGCACATGGTAGAGAGGGGAGCGAGACGCCGAAAACATATGTCTCGAAGATAGCGGACTTCAGGGATCTGACAACGTCTGCGAGTTACATACACACCCAGGTATTTTGTCTCATTAACCCAGTCCAAGGGCGTTCCTGATAAGAAAAGGGGTGGAGGTACAACACGACCGTGCCACATGGCTTTTGTTTTCGCAGTTGAAAGAAGGAAACCAAGTGAATCACACTCTCTGGAGACCAGATCAAGGGCTTCCTGCATGCTGAGGTAGTCAGGGGCTTGGAGGAGGACATCGTCGGCATATCCTGAGTGGACAACTTCTGTCGGCCACGGGAGTGATGCAATGGAGTGCATGAGAGTGTTAAACAAGGTGGGACTCAGGACTCCACCTTGAGGGGTGCCGGGGTTCATTTCTTGAACAGGAGACATAGAGCCTTCAACGCGAACCCGGGCCTGACGTCCAGTGAGGTAAGAGGCGATCCATTGTAGAAGTCTCCCTTTAACCCCTAACCGTGCAAGTTCAGCTAAAATGAGGGCAGGCTGAGCCGTATCAAAGGCTCCCTTGATATCAAGGAAGACAGAGACGCGGGCAGTCTGATTGCAATAAAAGGAAGCAATGGAGTGTGCTGTGCTGCGATGTTGAATGAAACCATTGAGGGAGTTGTGGAAGCCGCCTATGGTGTGAAGAAGGCGACGATGGAGTATCCTCTCCATCATCTTGCAAACACAGGAGGTAAGACTAATGGGTCGATATTTCCCAGGATCTCCCGGCTTAGGGATGGGGATAATAGTGGCATTTTTCCAGTTGGACGGGAGAACCCCATGTTCATAAGACATATTGCAGAGAGCAGGCAAGGGGCCGTTAGGAATATTAGTACAGGCGTTGAGACGGAGTAGGTTATCTGATCATCCCCAGGAGAGGTGTCTTTTCTAGAGCTACAAGCACTGTCAAGCTCGAACTGTGTGATGGGATGATCAGTGAGGGTAGGGGAGGTAAGAGTAGCACGAACAACAGGCTCAGACGCATCGATGCGAGTGTGCACTGCCTCCTGCATTGGATCTGGAAGTGCCTCAGGGGAGGAAGCTCGTGCCCAGTCCTCCATTAAAGAGCAGGCAAGGGAGGCGGGGTCAGGGTGGGGAGGAGGCCTCCGTCGAGTACCCCGTATAGCATTAATCCGATTCCATACATAAGAGGGTGACGACTGGAACGATAGAGATCCCGTGAAGGATAGCCAGTCCGCCTCACGTATCCGACGGCGCTCCTGAGTTGCAAAGGAGCACCAATTTTTGAAGTCTTCCCAGTCCTCTGGAGACCGAGACCTCCGTATGGCAGCGTGGAGATCACGGGTTACCTGCCGGAGATGTCTCATGGCAGGGATACGATACCAGTAGTTGGTGGCACTTCTGGGGTGACGGGGAGGGCGTGGAGGGGTAGCGCGATTGACAGAGTCATACACGGCATCAACAAAATCAGCGCTGTAAGAGTCAAGGGACTGAGGGACAACATAGGAATCCGCCCAGGTAGAAAGGTATTGGGTAAAGGAAGGAACAGCATCTTGTGTGAGACGAAGGCGAGGGGAGCGATAAGGAGTTGATGTCGGGGCAGAGAAGGAGAGCCTGAGATGGGTAGTAACGGCAAGATGGTCACTATACAGAGCAGGCTCGGTGCAGACGGTAGGATGAAAGGAAGTATGACCGTTCAATAGTAAGCCAACATCAAGGAAACTATGGGGGAGGCGAGTAGGATCGTCAGGACAAAGAAAGCGAACATCATCATCCCCATTAAGAAACTGTGAGAGATGTGATCCATTAAGGGTACATGGCGTGGGATGATCCGGAGTAAGAGTAGGATGGCGGGCATTAAAGTCGCCAAGAACAATAGTGGGAACCCCATCATGGAGGTCGTGAAGAACCTGGGGGTCCAGAGAATCACTCTTGAAATGAACGGTCCGGTCACCAAGAGTAAGGGAGACAGAAAGTAATTCAGACGGGGGTCCATGTGAGTCAGGTGAAGGGAGACGAACAGATGGAATGGTGTTACGCACAAGGGTGAGGAGGCCACGAGCCTGCCCATGGTACCGAGGCAGGGTGTAAACAGAATAGCCAGAGAGGCGGAGTGGAGTAACATCGTCTGTGATGGTTTCCTGAAGTAGAGCAACATCTACTTGATGGGAGAGCACAAACTGGGCAAGGTCTAAGTCCCTGGATGTTCCATTGTAAGAAGAGGAGGGAACGGCCTCCGGTGTGAGATGAGTCGGAGGGGCTAGACAGGGCTCCAGAGGAGGTACCAAATTCTGTTGAGAGGGAGGAGTGGGAGAGCGAGGGATGGATCCTTCATCTCGGGAGATGGAAGGAGGCGGGTCATCAGGGCTTGCAAAGTGCGCCCCTGTTGGGTCAGGGTGTCCAGAATGAGTTGTTGTTGCTTCTGCAATGTCGCAATTGTTTTCACAAACAAGTCGAGTTGGGCTGAGAGAAGGTTGATTTGCGTGGAGTGGCGATCCAGACGGAGAGTGATTGTTTCCATAGAACCAACTTGGTGTACCTGTGCATGAGCTGGAGGTGGCGGCGAGGATTGCCGAGGGCCCGACTGGGCATGTGGTGGTGGTAGCGACGGAGAGGGACGGTGAGGGTTCAGTTGAGTAAGAGGTGGTGGTGCTGGTGAGAGACAGCGGGGGTCCGGGTGGGCAGGAGATGGTGGTGACTGTGTGGCAGGGCCGGCAACGACCTTGTTCCAAGAACGGTAGGGAGAGGGAGGGAGGGGAGAAAGGATGGGTGGTAGGGGTGATGGAGGGGGTGGTAGAGGAGAGGAGATCAATGGGAAATCCTTGGTGGATGGAAGAGGCGGTGGTGGATAGGAGTGAGGTTTGGTTGACAGGGGCTTCGTCAGAGACGAGGGCGGTGGTACAAGGTAAGTTTTCCCCGGGCGAGTGTCAGGACGCTGTGGGCAAATGGCATTCCAGGCGTGGTGACTGCCATGGCAATTGACACGCCGTGGAATAACTGGGATTTTGTTCTGAATTTTCGATTTGCATTCCACTGTTTCGTGAGGACCTGCACAGAAACCGCAGGCGACCATCCTCGTGCACTCCCAGGTGCGGTGTTTCCACGATTGGCAACGACCACAGATTTTCGGGGTTCCGATAAATCGGTCGAGAGGACAGTTGTGAATTGGTCCTACATTCACCTTCGGGGGGAGGGGGCCCACCCACCAGCCGATGAGTTCGTTGGATGGATGTTTGGAGACCGGGTTGATGCGGCGTTCCATGTCCAGTAGTTGTGGGAGAAGAGGGCGAAGATCGTCGATAGGGATCTCCCAGGGTACGTGGCGAACCATTACCTTGGTACGACGAGTTTCTGGGGTGATGATGGTGAACTTCAGCATCACCTCCCCCTGGGGAGCAGGAAAGCCCACCTGAGTGAGCAGGCGTACCGTCTCGTCCATTTGTGTGGTGACTATCACGGCTGTGGGACCTCGGCGGAGGCGAAGTGTTGAGTCCTGAAGTGGAGAGCAGTGACGGAAGAACCAGGTCGTCCGTGTGCTCAGAGGCAAGGCCCGAGGGAAGGCGAGACGACGAAGGCGCGACGGGGCAGGGAGACAAAGGGAATCCCCTATGTCCATCGTCGGCGGAGGGTCAGTCATTGAGCCACATGTAGGCTCACTTGGGGACCCCGATGACAGGAGTCCACCCTCTACAGCCCCAGAAGGGGTGCAAGGGGGAGCCGTGGCCCCTGCTGGAGACCCTGACTTCTGAGGTTTCTGCTTCTTCTTTGACGTGTCTTCAAGAAGAAAGTCGTCAGCATCACTGTCACCTACTGCCGCCGTTTCCAACGAACGGGAGCGTTTAACGGCGGGCATAGGACACGTTGGCAACACTGCAGTCAGGTGGAGTGGTAATGACGTCACACTATCACACTGCGCATGCGCAAACTTGAAAACTTTGCTCAGAGGGATCGGGTGGTAGGACCAGATGTTTTATCCCCAAAAAATGACAAAGTCCAAAAGTAACAAAAAAATATATGCCACTGTGCTGATAACTGGGTCTTACTGTAGTTGTCTACACAGGCTGGGATTGGTAGACTCTCTGAATTCGTCAGAAATACGAATTTTAAGGAGGAGTCTCTTACAGCCTTTGTTGACACTCAGTTGGTTATCGCCGCACTGTTTGTAAACTTTGTGGCCAACCCGACTCTCACACCCTCTCTCACTACATCCTCACTTGCCCTAGCTGTTACCAACACCTCTTCCCTCCCTGACCAGATATCCCTCCTCCTAGTGACAGGCCTGGGACTTGACATTATTAGGGACCTGCCACGCTTTGCCATAAACAGATGAAATGTACCGGGAACTTTCCCCCCACGCACTCATCATTCTCTCACTTTATGTAACTTGACAAAACCTATGACCCTTCAGGCTTTTACCCCCTTAATGCACGAGTCATAAAGGCAAGTATGAACTTTGCATACTTCCCAGATGGGCGTTGTAAATGCTTCTGCGCTTCACCTTGCACTGGATGTAAGGGGGTGCCCAATAAACTATCCCCCTCGGGGGCAAATCTGAATCTATCAATCACTTGCTTGACAATAATTATTTCCAGTTCCGGTATAATCAGAGATACAACTTAAAGCACCCAGAGCTACTCCTCCATAAAATATCACGGTGTGAAGGTGTGGAACAACTTACCCCCACACATCCGAGCAAAGCCTACGCTCCCTTCCTTTAAATCATCTCTTAAAAAAAATCTATTGTCTAAGTATTAATATTTCTTGTAACACCTACTATATTTACAGTACCTGCTTTTATTGTACCATCAAACCGTTTTATCGGAAATTATCATGAAAATAGATAAGTAATTACCATTGCAATAAACATAATTGCCAACGAGACATAATCATGTTCTGTCCTCTTGTTCAACCTTATTACTGTACAACCCAATTGTAGTTGGGTAGGAGACGCTAATTTTCAGCAAATCAGCTCAGCTGGGGCGCCTGTGGGTAGAGCTGTACCGCTCTTGCCTCGCAAGCCAGTTGTCATGGGTTCGATTCCCGGGTCGGTGGAAATTTGTTCCGACACACTTGCCAGCTTCCCTTGGTCCTTGTTCACCTGGCAGCAAATTAGGTACCTGCTATAAATCGAAAGTTGCGAATTCGTATTCAGGGAAAGTTGTTTGAGCTTCCAATAACTTGCTTTGACATAAACCACTGACTCTTCAGGCTTCTACGCCCTTGACTCTTCAGGCTTCTACGCCCTTAACTCATGAGACATATTCCTCCTACACCGTCTTCCACCTTCTTGAGCCAATGGCTCTCTTCTCTCCATCCCATCATCATCATCAACCATGAACTTAGCATGCTTCCCTGTTGGGCGCTGTAAACGCTTCTGCGCTTCACCTTAAACAAGGATGTAAGGGGGTGTCCAATAAAAAAAAAAAAAAAAATCAGCTCAGCTGCGCCTTTCGCGTCACACTTAGAGGTCACGGTGATTGGCTAAGATGTAGGCACATAGGCAGGCTCTTTTTGGTGTAATATGCCTCTATAATGGCTTTTTGGCAGGAATATTGTCTAAACTAGATTCTCATAGATTTTCTCTAAAACATGACAATTTACATGGCACTGTTACAGAAGCATTTTTTTCCTATGTTTTTTTTGTTTGTTTTTTACGTTATCAAACTTGACTTGAAGCCTGTAGATAAGGATGAAGGGCTAATATTTGTTGCTGGGTTTTTGTTGGAAGTACTTTGGAAGTATTGGGGCGGGGGTTAGGTGGACGTAAATGAGGGGAAAGTTTGAAGGAAATTAGGAGAGTAAAAGTATCCGGGCTCAACTAGACATGCTGTATTTTAAAATTCTTTATTGATCTTTTATACTAATAATTTAAGTTGTAGCTCGCTAGCTTTTGACTTTTCTTCTCGTTCATGTTTTGATATAACAGTAGATAGTATTTCAAGCGCTATAATAATTATTTAATGTTTTTTTTTTTTTTTTTTTTTAAGATTTATTGGACTGCTACTCCTGCGGACCTGAAGTTACCAGTTTC
>NW_024755705.1:0-15150 GCF_018991925.1 Homarus americanus
TCTCCTTAAGCTACCGTAATTAGCCTTTCTAAAATCCGGGATCAAGGCCGAATTTTCCTTCTTCCTGCCATCCCATATTATGTTAAAATATATGGCTTTATGATCACTGTTTCCTAGTTCGTCTCCAATCCCAACATCTTTTGCTAGATTTTCATTATTACCGAGAACTAAATCGAGGATATTATTTCCTCTAGTGGGCGAGTTTATGAATTGATATAAAAAACTATCTTGTACTACTTCTAGAAAATCTTCAGATTCATTATCGCTAAGTTGATTTTTCCAATCTATGCCTGAAAAGCTGAAATCGCCTAGAATACATACATTGTTTCTATCAGATGCCTTCTTTATTTCCTCCCATAGCAATTTACCATCGTTCCTACTCAAATTAGGTGGTCTATATATAACACCAATGACTACGGATTCACTGCCCTCACCAATCTCTACCCAAATACTTTCATTGTCGCTATTTGTTTTAATGTTTGATTTATTGCAGCTATTTAATGACACCCTGATATACACTGCTACACCGCCACCTCTCCTTCCTACTCTGTCAAATTTAAATAGGTTATATCCTGGAATATGAAATTCTGCTAAAAAATGCTTGCTGTTTGAATTTATCCATGTTTCCGTTATTGCAATTATATCTATGCTCTCTTTACTAACAATGGCCCTGAGCTGGTCCATCTTGTTACACAGGCTTCTACTATTAGTATAATAAACACTCAATATATTTCTTCCGTTTCTATCTGTTTTACATTTATTACTTTGATGTTTGTTATTATGACTAACTATATTTTCAGCATTATCTACTTCTGTTTCACTACTTCCCAAGACCTGCTTGTTTTTTGACTCCCATTTTCCCCGAGAAATATACTGAGGATAAATGATATTGGTCGAAGGTTCAGGAAGGAAAAGGTATATAATTTGGAGAGAACTGGGTGAGTGTATTCAGTTTTCTGAGGCTGTAACATTAAAGTGAATGGTGGTTGGTGGTGGTGGTTGTTGTTGTTGGTGGTGGTGGTAGTTGTTGTTGGTGGTGGTGGTGGTGGTAGGGGTGGTTGTAGTTGTTGTTGTTGGTGGTGGTGGTAGTGGTAGTGGTAGTGGTAGTGGTGGTGGTGGTGGCAGGGTGGCGGCGGCGGTGGTGGTGGTGGCGGTAGTGCAGGCGGTGGTGGTGGTGGTGGTGGTGGCGGTGGTGGTGGTGGTAGGTAGTGGTGGTGGTGGTGCAGGTGGTGGTGGTGGTGGCTGGTTGTTGTTGTTGTTGTTGTTGTTGGTTATTGTTGTTGGTTGTTGGTGCTGGTGGTGGTAGGTGGTGGTGGTGGTGGTGGTAGGGTGGATTGTAGTTGCTTGCTGCTGGTGGTGGTGGCAGTGGTGGTGGTGGTGGTGGTGGTGGTGGTGGCGGTGGTGTGGTGGTGGTGGTTGTTGCTGTTGTTGTTGTTGTTGCTATTGTTGTTGTTGGTGGTGGTGGTGGTGGTAGTGGTGGTGGTAGGTGGTGGTGGTGGTAGGGGTGGCTGGTAGTTGTTGTTGTTGGTGGTGGGTAATGGTGGTGGTGGTGGTGGCTGTTGTTGTTGTTGTTGTTGTTGTTTATTGTTGTTGTTGTTTGTTGGTGGTGGTGGTGGTAGTGGTAGTGGTGGTGGTAGTGGTAGTGGTGGGTGGTGGTGGTGGTGGTGGTGGTGGTGGGGTGATCAGTTGTTGTTGTTGGTGGTGGTGGTAGTGGTGGTGGTGGTGGGTGGTTGTTGCTGGTGGTGGTGGTGGTTGTTGTTGGTGGTGGTGGTGGTAGGGGTGGTTGTAGTTGTTGTTGCTTGTTGGTGGTGTGTAGTGGTGGTGGTGGTGTTGGTGGTGGTGGTAGGGTGATTGTAGTTGTTGTTGCTGGTGGTGGTGGTAGAAAGTGGTGGCGGTGGTGGTGGTGGTGGTGGTGGTGGTTGTTGCTGGTGGTGGTGGTAGTGGTGGTGGCTACGTTATGGTGGTAGTTGTTGTTTGTGCTGGTAGTGGTGGTGGTGGTTGCTGTTGTTGTTGGTGGTGGTGGTAGTGGTGGTGGTTATTGTTGGCGGTGGTAGTTGCTGTTTGTGCTGGTAGTGGTGGTGGTGGTTGCTGTTGTTGGTAGGTAGGCTGTTGTGTGGTGGTAGTGGTGGTGCGGTTATTGTTGTTGGTGGTGGTGGTAGTTGTTGTTTCAGCTGGTAGTGGTGGTGGTGGTTATTGTTGTTGGTGGTGGTTGTTGCTGGAGGTGGTGGTAGTGGTGGTGGTGGCTATTGTTGTTGGTGATGGTGGTAGTTGCTGTTTGTGCTGGTAGTGGTGGTGGTGGTTATTGTTGCTGGTGGTGGTGTAGTTGTTGTTTGTGCTGGTAGTGGTGGTAGGTGGTTGGTTGTTGTTGGCGGTGGTAGTTGGTTGTTTGTGCTGGTAGTGGTGGTGGTGGTTGGTTGTTGTTGGTGGTGGTGGTTGTTGCTGGTGGTGGTAGCAGTGGTGGTGGTGGTTATTGTTGTTGGTGGTGGTGGTGAAGCACATTTGTGCTGCAGTGGTGGTGGTGGTTATTGTTGCTGGTGGTGGTGGCAGTTGTTTGTGCTGGTAGTGGTGGTGGTGGTTATTGTTGTTGGTGGTGGTGGTTGTTGCTGGTAGGTGGTAGTGGTGGTGGTGGTTATTGCTGGGTTGGTGGTGGTGGTAGTTGTTGTTTGTGCTGGTAGTGGTGGTGGTGGTTGCTGTTGTTGGTGGTGGTGGTTGTTGTTGGTGGTGGTGGTAGTGGTGGTGGTGGTTATTGTTGTTGGTGGTGGTGGTAGTTGTTGTTTGTGCTGGTCGTGGTGGTGGTGGTTGCTGTTGGTGGTGGTGGTGGTAGTTGTTGTTGGTGGTGGAGGTGGTGATGTTGGTAATGGTAGTGGTGGTAGTGGGGATGTTTATAGTGATAGATGTGGTGGTGGAGGATAATGGTAGTAGAAGTTACTGTCACACACACACACACACACACACACACACACACACACACACACACACACACACACACACACACACAAAAACGTCGACAAAACTCCACATATAATCCTCTTTTACGAAGTATATTGTCAGGTTCCACATATTTCCCTCTAGTCTGATATCCCTCGAGCTTACGTAGGAGGAAAGAACCAGACGACAGGAAGGAAAATAATCTCAGGTAAATATTCCTCCTTCCAGTTTATTCTCTTATGATTTAGAGATATTTTAAGAAGAAACAGAAAGATTATACTATATATTCTGGTAAATGTAAATTATAATCAATATTTATATACCTATTGATTAAATTATTACACGAACAATAAAACTAAATAATATACTTATCTTTATATATATATATATATATATATATATATATATATATATATATATATATATATATATATATATATATATATATATATATATATATATATATATATATATATATAGAGAGAGAGCAAAGGATAACCACAAGGAAAGAATATGTGAATTACACGAAAGCGCTTGGGAACTTTGTGTTTTCTTCTTTCCTTGTGGTTATCAGCATATACCTGGATCACGCGCACCCACAGTGATTTACTTGCATATATATATATATACATATATATATATATATATATATATATATATATATATATATATATATATATATATATATATATATATATATATATATATATATATATATATATATCGACCGTATATGTGTATCACTTAACCTTCTCATATAGTACACCCAGCGTCACCCTGAACACGTTCACATACACTTCATAATATTGGTGGGACGAGGTGGCAGCGCAGGGGAAGAACTATGGTATTGACATGACCTACACTTCCTAATATTTTTACGTTTTTCTTTTATTGAATTGCTATAAAAGGTCCAGGAATACAGTGTTGAGATACAGTGTAACACCTGGTATATAAATACACACTTCATATTTCTTGGATGATAGAGTTAACAAACTCTTTAACTTTGAACCACAATATCTGAAAGAATCGTTTCATATTTTCCAAGTTGTTTCTTGCTTGGCTCAACACCCGACGACAAATGATTGACATTTGGTTAAGAAAGTTATCTTAGCTGAATTCCTTCACCATTTTACTTTCGGGAATTGAGGTCCACACACACACACACACACACACACACACACACACACACACACACACAGGGGAACTTGTAACTAACCACACACAAAAACCATGGCCGCTCTCTGTAAGTACGATGAACTGTGCTGACGCCTGGTGTAGGTGACGGAGACTCGGGGAGCAAAAATAAACACATAAATAAGTTACGGGGAAATATCACTAAATATGAATTGTTTTCAAAATAATAAGGTGAGAAAATAAAATAAAATCATTCCACTAATATCGACCACCCTGTTTCATAGATCAACTTCTCGAGAAACTTTTGGGGAAGTTCCAGACACGTCGGCGAGAGCTTTAAGACTCCAGTTCAATTCGTTCACTATTGAAGGAAATAAACTTAGAGGTGGAGTTTTAAATCCATTATGGTTGTGAGCTTGTCAGGCTTACTTGAGGCACGACTACATAACCCGACCATCAGGACAGCACCGAGATAAACCACATAGTACACATTAATTACAGGTAAATAATAGTATATATTAATTACCTTGTCTTAATAACCTTGCCATGCACCTGTTATAAATCCACATTCAACTATACATATACATAACCTGTAATGCATCATACGGCTTAGCCTCAAATATTTTAATAAGGATCTACATATACATTAGCATATACTGTACGTGTTGGCACCAATACGTTCAATTAATCTAATACATATTTATACGAGTTAACGGTTGGCGAAGTAAAGTGTAAATAAGTTGTGTAAGATCTTAATTAAAGTAAAGTTGAGTGAAAATATTGTTCTTCCACTTTGTGTTTGATATTAACACAACAAACAATCACACTAATAGCTACTACACCTTCTCTAACTCATTAACTCACGATGCTGAGTTTACCGTTATTGTCAAACTAAAGGAATTAATATAGTTACAGTTTGTGATTCATAACTGAAATAGTTAATCAATAAAATTTAATATATTTTCCATTATTTTTTACTTCAGTTTAATTTAAGCGAGAGGAGTTTTTGTAGATCAACTAAATGAAAATACTGAAATTGTTGGGTCAGTGGACAGGCAGGCAGGCAGGTACAGGTAGGTAGGTAGAGAGGCTCCCCCAGTAGTGTGTGGGAGATACGAGGCAGGTGGGCGAGGTGGGGGAACTTACTCTGTTGTTCACGATAATAATAATAATAATAATAATAATAATAATAATAATAATAATAATAATAATAATAATAATAATAATAATAATAATAATAATAAAAAGAGAGTATGATTTTTTTAATAAACTTAAAATTTTTGGGAAGAATGTATAGAAAACTTTAACTTAAAATTTTATGGGGTGAAAGAAAATACACTTTTATACATTAACTGGGGAGAAAAAAATCCATGGATGGTAATCAGGTGATAAAGCATGATAAATATATGGTGTGGTAAAGGCTGAGAGAAAGATAAGAGATAGAGAAGAGGAGGTAAGAGTGAAGCCACGAATAAGACAAATATGAGCAACAGAATGTGTCATAATTTGGTATTTACTCTCTCTCTCTCTCTCTCTCTCCTTACTTCAATCTCTGGCTGGCTGGGAACACTCACAGTAAAAAGAATTTCCACTACCAAGAGCGGGAGACAAACACTCACTCTGAGATTATTTAATAATTCAATTCCTCCTTCTTTCTCTGTCTTTCAGTTCTTCCTTTATCCTGTGTGTGTGAGTGTGTGTGTGTGTGTGTGTGTGTGTGTGTGTGTGTGCTTTTCTCAGCTGTCACCAAGGTTGTACACGGGAGCGAAAGCGGTATAACAACACTTTTCACTATTGTTAAGTAGCCCCCCACCCAAAAAAAAAAACATATTATTTACACATGACTATGGACCAGGACGGAATCTACCGACCAGTACAGTACTTCAGGCAGGATGGGTGAGCATGTTCCCCTACACAACAAAGACGACCTTAGTTATACCTTCCCTCTACTGTACAACACAATAGGTTCCTGGTGGAGCCGTCAACAGCGTGTGGGAGGGATTGATCTATTACCTTGTTCTGAATTTAGAAGATATCTGGACGGAAGGGGAAGAGGCAGGGACAGGCAGGAGATGGAAAAAAAGGGATAGAGAGGATGAGAGAGAAATTGAACGAGGTGAAACAAGGGGTGAAAGGAAGGTGAGGCGAGAGAGATGAAGGCCAACTATAGAAAACAATCGAGAGAAGATAATTGGGATATATAGTGAAAGAGGGAAGGAGATAGAAGAATAAATATAAAAGATAAATACAAAGATGATGAAAAACATGGTGAAATGGTGATGAATTCTTAATTCTAGTTGTGTATGGGGGCAGAGGAAGGTAAAACTTACGTCACTAGAAATTGTGAAAACTCGTATTCATGTGAGTGAGGGAGGGAGGGAGGATGAGGGAGAGAGGGAGGATGGAGGCTGTATGTGAGGATGGCGACTGCATGGGAGGATGGTAGAGAGAGAAAGGGTGAAGGAACGAGGGAGGGTGAGGGCGAGAGGGAGGGTGAGGGGGTGAGGGAGAGAGGGAGGATGGAGACTGTATGAGAGGATGGTAAAGAGAGGGAGGGTGAAGGAAAGAGGGAGGGTGAGGGCGAGAGCGAGGGTGAGGGAGAGAGGGAGGATGGGGGCTGTATAGGAGGGTGGGGTAAACAGGGGGAGTAATGGAGAGAGGGAGGGTGGAGCACTGTTTACACTAGATAATGGGTGTGGTCGGGGCAGCAGCTCACCTGTGTAATAAAGCGGTCATAATACTTTAATAGCCACCCAAGCAGTATTGACATAAGGATCATATTCAACCCCCCGAGAGCATCCACCAAGCAGTAATTTAAGACTAAACTGGTTATAATTCACCGCATGCTGAGGAAAATGCTGAGAAAATATAAGAGGTAGAATGACAGACGCCCCTCCTGAGTTTACCCGTTGACCAAAATTGGCCACCTAAGGATAAATTACCTCCAATATCTTTATAACGGCAAAAACACCTGAAACTATCGAGGCTTCCAGGTTAAATGAATCCCCCAGTGTCAGTACTGTAGGCCGCTGAGCGAAGGTTGTTTACCTGCATGACTCTCGACCTGCCGCCAGGAGCTGAGGCCAAATCCACTTTTCTTCATAACTAAATCTTGGTACTTCTTAATCTCAAAATATATAAATTAGTAAATAACTTCAAATGTGAGGGATGATAAGGGCTGATAATATGTAAATGTAATCAGGAAGAATATTTTTTCTTGTTTGTTGTTGTGTTGTGTTCTGAGGCTACGGGTCTCCCCTCCCCACCCCCCCAAAAAAAAAACCGGTGGTGGTACCTTTACACACATACATTCATACATACATACACACAATACAGTTCACACACAAGTACACAAACACACGTATACAAACACACACAGGTTACCAGGATGTTCTTAAGGCCTTAAACTTACAAACACTCAACCAATGCCGTGAAGGTCTGAAGTGTGGTAAGACCAGCACTAGCTGAGCCAGTCACAGATCAACACGGCACCTCACAAAACTCATCACCATCCTTGAGGTGCCCCCCCAGCACGACCCCCTCCTACCCAGCACGACCCCCTCCTCCCCAGCACGACCACCATACAATAACATTGACAATCATACGAAACCAAAATCTTAAAAAATAGAAGGACATTTTAGACTAAATACGGGCGTGTGAGTGAGTGAGGCAGAGGTCTGGTAGGTTATTCTGATTCACACAAGTTTGGGGGAAGTACAACCTTTTTCAACCTTTTGACACTGTGGCATTACAGTATAATGGGAATGACGTATCTCCAAAACGCCTCTTTTGAGTAAATCACATTTTAAGTTTTAAGTTTATGTACCATGGAAACTACTGCAGGAATTTCAATGAAACTTTTCACAAAAGTTGGACCGTATAAGGGATGATGCCTGTGGAAAGTTGAGCCCCATATGCCACATCCCCCCACCCCCCCTAGAAGTAAAAAATAAATCAATATCACAAAATTGGGTATAGTAGTTCAGTGTTCTTCCAATGGAATTCTCGACCTTGCGGCGGCGTAAGCGACACTCAGTCAGGTTGATTATGTAGAACAAAGGCCAGTGGACACGCCCGTGGCCACATCTCCAAATCGTGATTTTGACGCTTACGTTCCCATTCTAGGCGCCTCATATGTATTTGTGAAGGAATTGGTTAATGTTAACTGTATGCTAAATATGTCTTTGGCATAATGCTAAGTTGTGTTGCAAATATAATAATAGTTGAGTTGTGTTGCAAATATAATAATAGTTGAGTATACTAATATTACCAGGACACAACAAAGTCCCTAACACTCGGTGGCTCACAACACCAGCAACACAACACAACAAGTAAAGCCACAAGGCAGGTGTTGCTGTGGTCCTCAACATGTGACAACTTTTGCTATAACATTTTCTCTCCTTCAGCTTCTTCATGTTTCCCCGCCCTCACAATTCTCTCTTTAGTAAACGCATTGCTTCTTGTGCTGTGCCGTTTTCTACCACAAGTGTTGCAAACTTTTTCGCATGAGTTCTTATTATCATTATTATTGTGTGTGTGTGTGTGTGTGTGTGTGTGTGTACACTCTCCAACATAAGCCACTTACCTCCAGTACACACTAACTGGGCGGAAAAGCAATACAATAAAACATTCAGCTCCGACACCAGTGTTTGTCGTGCGAGATTAACAACCACACACAGGAGGTAAGTTTCTTGGAGAGAAGTAAAAAAAAATCTTGATTAATAGAGAAATGGGTGACTTGTGTTCCGGGGTGCCTACGTCATGTTATAATTATTGTTATTAATGTACAGTACAAGAGAGGCTATATGCATACTATATATATATATATATATATATATATATATATATATATATATATATATATATATATATATATATATATATATATATATATATATATATATATGATTGTGGGGGACTTACATGAGGTATTACTTGTATTATATGTGTGTGTTTAATGTCATTATCTCACAGTGACTAACACTAAGCCGCCGGTGGTGGAACACAAGTAGCGTGCTGCTGCTATTACTACGAGTTTGTGTGTGTGTGTGTGTGTGTTTGTATTTACTTGCTCACGTATTGTTCTGTGAGTGTAACTGCTCATGTACGATTGTGTATATATGTGCGTGCGTGTGTTCCAGCTTTGTAAATGCATGGTCATGGATTCTAACACAATTCTCGCATCCAAGCAAATTTGCCCTGGTTCATCATTCCATAGGACTGAGATACATACAGTAGTCTTGGCGACGTCCAGTACAGCAAGAGAAGTAGGCAGTAGGTAGTAGGCAGCCCTCAAACAGGGAGGTACTACCGCCTGGGAAGGTACTGAAAGCATAATGTGTTGTCTAATGGTAGACCCTGCTGCCATGTGGTATCACGAAAATTGTAACTAAGTCCCAGGTTGTTGATCTGACTTTCTGCCTCATTTACACACAATTGCAGGGTCTCAATTGTTTCTCTTACTATTGACAACACAACATACAAATATTGTTTCTCACTCTTGATCTTTTTTTTTTCATTTTTGTATTTCCTTATGGTTCGTTATTATTATTATTATGATTATGATTATGATTATGATTATGATTATGGTTATGGTTATGGTTATGGTTATGGTTATTGTTATTGTTATTGTTATTGTTATTATTGTTATTGTTATTATTATTATTATTATTATTATTATTATTATTATTATTATTATTATTATTATTATTATTATTAAATTTTCGCCCCCCAGGCCCGGATGTGGGTCGGTGACCTGTGCCCGGGTGGGCTAATCCCCGTAAAAAAGCAAAAACACACAAAACAAAAAGTGTCTAACTAACTCACGCTTGTTTACGAGGCAACTGTTTGTAGTGTAACTTAATTCATCACCCCAGCTTGTTTTTAGTTGCATACCATGTTTAAATTTCTCTAACTAAATTCATGTAACGACAAAAATTTAAGAAAAAAAATATTACTTTTTCCCTGTAGTAACAACACTCTTTACCACCATTCGCGTAATTTTGTCTTAAATATATTAAAAAAAAGTCAAATACTTTATCGTGTGCCTTCAGTAATCTTATCCTGTCTTCTCTAGTCCCGCCATCAGGACAAATATTCATCCATAAAAGGAACAAAGTCTCTCCCCTTACAGAGTGTGTTGACACAGTGGTCTCGTGGACACAGCGCGGCGGGGTGTTGAGGTGCGAGGTGACACAAAAGTCTTTTTCTGTCAGTAAGGTGATTTGAGAGCGTCACACCCACTACAAAGTTGTTCAGGGTGATGGATGGATGAATCTGACTCCACAGCCTCTTATTCCATCCTCCATCCTGACTATGGTAAATACATTTTCGCAAAGCTTACATAATAAAGCTGAACTTAGCATTAACAACTAAGAATATGATTTCTTCACTAGTAAACCATTGCTAAGAATGTGTGTACCTAACAAACGCTAATAAAAGACAGTAATAGTTTTTACACACTGAGACAGACAAAGGCTCCAGTAAACGTAAAGAAAGATTTGTACCCACAAGAACAGTTCCTAGGCGCTGCTCGGTTATGACTCACACACGCTCCGACTGCTACACAACCATGTATTAAGTTACCGCGACGTCAGCTTCATTAAAACTTATAATGAGGTCTTATATTGGCTCTTATTACCCAGTGGCTGCCTCTCTCACTACCAGTACCACCACTACCACTACCACCACTAACATCACCACCACGAACATGCTCTCTCTCTCTCCTCACCTCCGTCACCAAGATGATTAAGCTGACAGGTTGATAACGTGGACCAGAATATTATTACATAGAGATAAGTTGTAAATTTAACCCTCACCAACGAACTCTCAGTCTATCCTCGAGAGACGAGCAGCGACAACTTGTGTACGATACAACAGTTTATAAAAGTGAACTAATATAACGAAACATTTGGCTGTAGAAGACACGTAGACATATGTAACACTGTGACACGTATTGTAGACTACTTCACTTACACCAATACCCTGTAGTGACCTAACGCAGGTGTGTGTGTGTGTGTGGCCACGCTCCTACACAGTTGTGTGCCATCCTACGTGCTCTACCAGATGAACAAGGTACAAATAAACACAACACACAACTATATGTGTAATAAAGGACAATTTTAGTCGTTGCATTAGATCGTTTTGTGAGAGATATACTGCACTGTGTATGGAATTGTCCGCCTTACTGCTGGTGATCTGGAATAGTCTACGATAATACATGGTTGTATGTTAATGATGTCATCACAACACTATCCCTCCTTCCCTCCCTCCCTCCCTCCCTCACGACAATGTTATCTACTACTACAATACTGCCACGACACCTTCCCTCCTTCCCTCCCTCCCTCCCTCCATCACGACAATGTTATCTACTACTACAATACTGCCACGACACCTTCCCTCCCTCCCTCCCTCCATCATGACAATGTTATCTACTAATACAATACTGCCACGACACCTTCCCTCCTTCCCTCCCTCAGGGCCTGACGCGGCAACAAATCAAGCAGCTTGTCTTAACAGCCACTCAGGGAACATACTGTACACTACTCAAGGCTGTCACCCCGACCTGGTGCCAAATATCAACTTTAGGAAGACACATTTGATATATGAAAATAAAGTTTACAGCGTTGTCTCCATATTAATATTAATTTCAGTTCAACTATTAAAGTCTATACTGATGATCTGTCTCTTTGTCTATCACTCAGGTAAATACCTTTTGCTGTGTTTAAAGTCATTATTCAATGTAACTCGGCAAGTTTGACAGTACAGGAGATACTACACGAGCCGTCCCAACAGTTTAAGTTTGGTGACGTTTTCTGACAGTCCTGTAGCGAGTAGTGACACAATCCATACATCTGGACTCAAGTAAGACGGGACGTGGACACTAATAGAGGGAGTTACTGATGTTGACTTGTTAGGAGGTCCGTGTGTCCCTTGTACCTGCAGGTCATATACTGTACTTGGAGGGAAGTACAAGATGGCAGAATGTGTGTGTGTGTGTGTGTGTGTGTGTGTGTGTTAACAGTGTATCTTGAGCAGCACTTGTAAGATCAGTATAAGGCTGCCTCACATTCCATCATAAACAGTATAATACCCAGATAACTCTTGGGCACAATAAGCTTTATGTGACTTTAAAGTTTGTGGTAAATTTTCCCCTGATCTCAAAATTCGTCCACGAAATACTAAGAATGGCTAAGAATTCCTTGGTAATGGAGCCATAAATCTAGTGAGGAGATTTGCTACACACACACACACACACACACACACACACACACACACACACACACACACACGCCATATATCAACACTCCACAACACCCGTGACTCACCGCCCCGGCTTATGGACACAGCGCAGGTAACAGTAAACAAAGTTATGAGTTAAAGATGATATTTAAGACAAAACTGCGTCAAGAATCTAATACATACATTAATAAATATATCAGACCATATTACCACAAGTATATAGTATATCCTTCCCTAATATATCTTATATAAAAGTGATGTACTATTATAACGAATTAATATAATATAGATAAATCCAAGAAACAGGAAGAGGATGAGAAGGAGAAGAAACAAGAAAAGGAGGAGAAACAATAAGAAGGGGAGGAGGAGGAGGAACAAAAAGAAGGGGGTAGGAGGAGGAGAAAGAGGAACATCACGGGCACCAGGCTGAGTGAATGACAACAGAACCAATATTTGACCTCCGTTGTGCAAAACATAAAATAAATATACTGTCAGCCACACCGTTAACTTTACCCTGTGTTATGACCCAGAAATACTCGCCTGACTTACTGAGGCAAATGTGTGTAGGAACCCTGACTCTATCTACACAAACATTGTCATAAAATAATACGTCTTATCTATATATATATACATCCAATAGAAAAAATTACCTTGACAATGAGTTAAAAGGAGATGAATTATATCTGTCAAGGTGTTGGGTATGATAATTCTACCTGACGGACACACTAATGCTTGTTTATCGTCACAACATAAACACTGTCGCTAGGGTGATGGTTATTAGAGACTGAGATGTGTGTGTGTGTGTGTGTGTGTGTGTGTGTGTGTGTGTGTGTGTGTGTGTGAAGCAGGCAAAGGATTTATTCCGTGGTTTGAGGTGAGCGTGTCAGGTAAATTAATACTGATATGTAGTCTCTCTCTCTCTCTCTCTCTCTCTCTCTCTCTCTCTCTCTCTCTCTCAAACACAGGCAGAGAGAACAGTGTCTAGCGTAATCCATACCCTATTGTACACACACTCCTACGATCACTATCATCACCACTATCACAACAACCACCTACACCCACCATTACCAAAACCATCACAACCAACTTCGTTTCGTCATTACCACCACAATTACCGCAACCATAACACCACGGCCATCACCATCATCCTCCATCACCATCACCCATCACCACCACTACCCAAAACATTACCACCACCAGTACCACCACCACCACCACCACCACTACCACAGGTAAACGTGATCTAAAGCTCTTTCTCCTCCCAAACATTTTCCAGAATACAGCCGCGATACACCCCTCCATTATGCGCTCCTCCGCCATCACAAGGGGAAACCACTGCCTAATATGACTTGGAAAGCAGGAAGCACCGCGATGGATTTTCACTTTCTGGATTGGCTGATGGGAGAGGAGAATTCTCTCTCTCTTTCTCTCTCTCTCTCTCTCTCTCTCTCTCTCTCTCTCTCTCTCTCTCTCTCTCTCTCTCTCTTTTTCTCTCTCTCTCTCTCTCTCTCTCTCTCTCTCTCTCTCTCTCTCTCTCTCTCTCTCTCTCTCTCAGAAATGGTAAGAGAAATAAACACCATCTAATATAAAGAGCAAAATGTGTGTCTGTGTTTATATTTGTTTCACCTTTTTAATATAGCTAAAATTTGGTCTGGCTGTTCAACTGTTAGAAGGATTTTGATTGGATTTCATCTTTAAATTGGGGATTTATGAGGCTGTAGTTGAGAGAGAGAGAGAGAGAGAGAGAGAGAGAGAGAGAGAGAGACACCTATGCCTCTGACCTTTTGTCAACCACCACTTACTACCTAACTCACATCCGTCACCGCTCATCCATCATCACTCACCCACCTTCCTTCACCACCTACTGAGCCTCTCATCCACACTCCATTATCTGTCCCTCCTCTCTACCCACCTCACCCCTCATCCTCACCCCCTTAGAGACTATCTTACCCTGAGATATATCGTGGTTGTTCCTCTTAATTGAAGCACCATCACTCAGGGCCTCATTGTAAACATCGCCACCTTCTTGTTGCTCCACCACGACTTGGCTACTGACACTTACGTCATTACCTAAAGATATGTACTAGAATTTAGAACCTGGATCAGTACCTTAAAACATGTACTAGAACTTAGGTCTTGGGCCAGTACTAGGACTTAGAACTGACGACATGTAATGGAACTTAAGCCAGTAACATTAAACCAGACCCCTGGCAATGAACTCCCTCAGGCATAGCCACCACTCTCAATTCACTCCAACTAGTTCAGTCCACCCCAGCCCGTCCCATCCCACCCGAACCTCTCCCAGCCAGCCTACTCTAACTCTTCCCAGTCCACCTCAGTCTCTCCCAGCCCACCCGTGTCCTCCAGCCCACCCTAGTCTCTCCCAGACCACCCTAACCCACTGCATGCCACCACAGACTCTCATTCCTGCAAGCCTCAAACAGCCCAGATGTCATCCGGCTTTTATGCCCACCCCCCTCCACCCCCCTCCACCCTCCACCCTCCACCCCCCCACCCACCCCCACCACAAAAAAACAGAAATATTTATAGATAAGTATCTCTTGCCGTGATCTTCAAATGGGGTCCTCAACTGGGAGCGACCTCAGGCGAGAGGACCCTCAAGAGGGAGGGTCGTCAGTTGGGAGGGCCATCAGCTGGGAAGGTCGTCAGCTGGGAGGGTCGTCAGCTGAGAGAGTCGTTAGTTGGGAGGTTCGTCAGCTGAGAGGGTTATCAGTTGGGAGGGTCGGCAACTGGGAGGGTCGTCAGCTGGGAGGGTCGTCAGCTGAGAGGGTCGTCAGTTGGGAAGGTCGTCAGCTGGGAGGGTTGTCAGCTGGGAGGGTCGTCAGC
>NW_024755706.1:0-19881 GCF_018991925.1 Homarus americanus
TCCTCCCTCACTCTACTCCTCACTCCCTCCCTCCCTTACCCTACTCCTCATTCCCTCCCTCACCCTACTCCCTCCCTCACCCTACTCCCTCACTATGGGGAGACACGAGACACACAAACAGACAAACACACAATATTTACAGACAAGAACAGAAATATTCAAGTGACCTCCATACCGTCCACAGCCACACGGGTGTACTCTGACAGACAGACGGACAGGTAACAGGCAGTTGTACCCTGACAGACACACAGCAGACGGTTGTACCATAGATAGACAGACAGAACATAGGTGTACCCAGACAGAGAGGCAGCAGACAGTTGTAACTCACTCAGACAGACAGACAGACAGTTGTAACCCCGACAGACAGACAGCAGACAAGAACCCCGACAGACAGGCAGCAGACAGACAGACAGACAGACAGGATGGAAGTAAGACAGTTGCCAAATCCTAGACAAACTTGTAAAAGAAAAAAGCCCAAGAAAGGGGTTAAGGAGCAGCACTGATTTATTACATAATGAGATTGGCATGACTGGAGGGAGCGAGGTGGAGAGTGTTGGAGGAGGGTGGTGGAGAGTGTTGGAGAGAGTGAGTGTTGAGAGTGTTGGAGGAGTGGTGGTGAGAGTGTTGGAGAGTGTTGGAGGTTGAGGAGGTGGAGAGTGTTGAGAGTGTTGGAGAGGAGGAGTGGTGTTGGTGGAGTGTTGGAGGAGTGGTGGTGGAGAGGTTGAGGTGAGGTGTTGGAGTGTTGGAGGAGGAGGTTGGTGAGTGTTGGAGGAGTGGTGTTGGTGAGTGTTGGAGAGTGTTGGAGAGTGTTGGAGGAGTGGTGGTGGAGTGTGGCAGAGATGATTGTTGGCGATTGTTGTTGTTAGGAGAGAAACAGCAGTGGTGGCGAGCAGGAGGAAGGTAAACTATTCCTGATAAAACCTTCCCTTCTCCTCTATACTAACCCAACCCAACCTAACCTAACCCAACCCAACCTAACCTAACTAAACCAAAACCAACCTAACCAAACCAGTTCTCATCTTAAACGACAACATACAAAGGCAATTTTATTCCATTTCTCAAACACTGATGACACGAATTGGGGAAAATTATTGATCCTAGAAAGAACTTTATCATTTCTAGTAAGAAAGACGTATAATCATATGTGTCTTCGCTGTATCATCAGGACCATAGCTGTCATCCTGTATCATGAAGAGTGGAGGAAATACAAGACTATGTATCCTTTATATCGCCCAAATTATCCACATTTCAGAAAGATTTGGACCATTATTTTATCTTATCATTTGTTGAGACTAAGAAACTTGACCCAGGTAGAGGAGGAAGAGGAAGGATGGAAGAAGAAGGAGGAGGAAGAAGGAATCACTATGTTTAGGAAGGGGGAGCGGGGAAGGGTGAGGGGAGGAATTACTGTCACTTTTTCTCACCTGACAAGAGGCCTCACACGTCTCCACCTACCTCAACAACCTTTAACGTGAGGTAAATAATGCCATCTCACCTCTTCTCCCTCTCTACACCTCCCTTCCTTATCTCTTACACCTCCCTTCATTTTTTCTCTTACACCTCCCTTTCTTATCTGTTCTCTACACCCCATTTTCTACTCACACCTCCACCTCCCTGCCCCCACGTGAGGAAGGGAGAGAAGGGAGAGAAGGAGGAAGTGAGAGAAAGAATGAGAAGAGAAGGTAAATGGGAGAGAGGGAGATTATCAGTTTTTATAGGTAGGGTGAGGAGGAGGAGGAGGAGGACCAGATGAACATGTCTGTCTTATAGACCAAAATACAATACTATTATTTGGCATCTGTGTACCTGTGAGGAGGGGAAGGAGGGTACTGTGTGTGAGGAGGAAGGAAGGAAGGTACCTGTGTGTGAGGAGGGAAGGAAGGCACCTCTGTGTGTGTGTGAGGGAGGGAAGGAAGGTACCTCTGTGTGAGGGAGGGAAGGGGGGCATCTCTGTGTGGAGGGAGGAAGGAAGGAAGGAAGGTACCTGTGTGTGAGGGAGGGAGAGGCACTTGTGTGTGGGGAGGGAGGAAGGAAGGTACTCTGTGTGTGAGGGAGGGAAGGCACCTGTGTGAGGGAGGAAGGAAGGTACTCTGTGTGGGGGGAGGGAAGGAATACCCTGTGTGAGGGGAGGGAAGGCACTGTGTGAGGAGGAAGGGAAGCACCTCTGTGAGGGAGGGAAGGAAGGTACCTCTGTGTGTGTGGGGAGGGGAAGGCACTCTGTGTGAGGGGAGGAAGGAAGGCAATCTCTGTGTGAGGGAGGAAGGAAGACGTGGGGGGAGGATGGAGGGAGGGAAGGTACCTCTGTGTGTGAGGGAGGAAGGGCACTCTGTGTGTGAGGGAGGGAAGGAAGGCACCTCTGTGAGGGAGGGAAGGTGCCTCTGGAGGGAGGGAAGGAAGGCACTGTGGAGGGGAGGGAAGGAAGGTACCTCTGTGTGGAGGGAGGAAGGAAGGTACCTGTGTGGGGAGGGAAGGGTACTCTGTGAGGGAGGGAAGGAAGGCACCTCTGTGTGTGAGGGAGGGAAGGAAGGTACTGTGTGAGGGAGGGGAAGGTACCTCAGGGAGGAGGAAGGAAGGCACCCTGTGTAGGGAGGGAAGGAAGGCACTCTGTGTGTGAGGGAGGGAAGGAAGGTACCTCTGTGTGTGAGGGAGGAAGGAAGGTACCTTGTGAGGGGAAGGAACCTCTGGTGAGGAGGAAGGGTACCTCTGTGTGTGTGAGGAGGGAAGGAAGGCACTCTGTGTGAGGGAGGGAAGGAAGGTACCTCTGTGTGTGGAGGGAGGAAGGAAGGCACCTCTGTGTGTGTGAGGGAGGGAAGGAAGGTACCTCTGTGTGTGGGGGAGGGAAGGAAGGTACCTCTGTGTGTGGGGGGAGGGAAGGAAGGCACTTGTGTGTGGGGAGGGAAGGAAGGCACTTGTGTGTGGGGGAGGAAGGTACTTCTGTGTGTGAGGGAGGGAAGGGGTGAGGAGGAGGAGAATAGAGATGTTTATTGTAAAAAGAGTATCATCGTGGTGAGGCAAGGTACCATACTAGACCTTGTTTCCTGTATGCGTGGGTGCGGTGACAAGTGTTTTGTTATGTTCACACAATCACACGTTATGAGTGTGTACTTCCATTTGTGGTTGCTACACAACCAACCACTACTACCACCATCACCACCACGGCCATTTTTCAAGCTTAGATGACTACCTGGTCGCTTGGTGGATGGAGGGAGGTGTGGGTAGGGGTATGGTGGGGTGGGTGGGGTGGGGTGGGGTGGGGTGGGGTGGTGGTGGGGGGGGTGGGTGGGGTGGGTGGGTGGGGTGGTGGGTGGGGGTGGGAGTGAGGATAGCCAATAAGGGTTAGAATATAGTGCCATTTTAAGAGTTGGGATATGGGGAAGGAATGTGTGTGGTGTGTTATAGTGTGTATCTTCACTATATCCACCATCACCATCATTACTATCAATATCACCATTACCTATCATACGTCATCATCATCACATCATCACCATCACTACCATCACCATAATCTAATATCACCATCACCATCATCATCTAATATCACCATCACCATCAATTACCATTCTTCACCACAACAGCTCCCACCTACCATTCTTCACAACCAACAATCAGCACCACAACCACCACAATTACTACCATCACCACCATCCATCTCAACCACCACTCCAATCTGATATATAATTCGGTAGTGTCAGAAACATTGAAATATAAGACTGAGGGAAGAATTACTTACACCCCACACATGTATTATATATATATTGTCCCCTACATTCTGAGCAACCCGACACCTAGCTGGCAGATACCTTCCTCACCACACCTAGCTGGCAGATACCTCTCACTCACACCTAGCTGGCAGATACCTTCCTCACTCACACCTGGGGGAGAGACACCTCACTACACCTAGCTGGGAGGAGGGAGAAGGGGAGGATAGGGGAGGAGAGGGGAGGAAGGAAGGGGAGGAACAAGGAGGAAGGTAGGAAGGGTAGGTTAGGAAGGTAGCGTAGGTAGGGAACACCTTGCTGGCAGACACCTCACTCACACCTGGCTGGCAGACACCTCACCACACCTGGCTGGCAGATACCTTCACTCACACCTAGCATGGCAGATACCTTCCACCACACCCCAGCTGGCAGATACTCTTTCCTCACTCACACTCTAGCTGGTGATACTCACTACAATTTTGCTGGCAGACACTCTCAATGCACCACAGACACTCACCACCTAGCTGGCAGATACTCTCACTCACACCTGCTGGCAGACACCTTCTCACCACACCTAGCTGGCAGACACCTCACTACACCTGGCCACAGGATACCTTCAACTCACACCCACAGATACCTTCTCACTCACACCTAGCTGGGCAGATACTCTCACCACACCTTGCTGGCAGAGCAATTTCTCACTCACCCAGCTGGCAGACACCTCACACCTAGCTGGCAGACACTTCTACCACACTCAGCTGGGCAGATACTCTCACCACCTAGCTGGCAGGATACCTTTCCTCACCACACCTAGCTGGCAGATACTAACTCGACACCCAGCTGGGCAGGATATACTCTTTCCTCACTACACTCTAGCTACAGATACCTTCTCACTACACCTTGCTGCTGCAGAATTTCTCACCACACCAGCTGACACCTTTCTCACTCACCCCCAGCTGGCAGACACCACTCACACCTAGCTGGCAGATACTCTTCTCACTCACACACCTAGTACAAGGATACTCTCACCACACCTAGCTGGCAGATGGCCTCACTCACACCTTGCTGGGCAGACACCTTCCCACCACACCTGGCTGCAGACACCTCACCACACCTGGCTGGCAGACACCTTCCACTCACACCTGGCTGGCAGACACTTTCCCACCACAATTCTTAGCTGGCAGATACCTTTCCCACTCACACCTGGCAGACACCTCACTCACATCTATTGGCAGATACCTCTCACCACACCTAGTTGGCAGATACCTCACTCACACCTGCAGACACCACTCTCACTCACACCTAGTTGGCAGACACCTTCCTACCACACCTTGCTGAGAAACCTTCCTCACCACACCTAGTTGGCAGACACCTTCCTCACTCACACCTGGTTGGTACACGCACCCTCACTCACACCTTGCCAGCAGATACCTCTCCCCACTCACACCTGTTGGCAGATACCTCTCACCACACCTGGCTGGTGCAGACACCTCACCACACCCACAGCAGGCCACCTTCCCACCCACACCTGGTTGGCAGACACCTCCTGCACCACACCTAGCTGGCAGATTGACTCTCACCTGCCTGGCTGAGCAGACACCTCACTTACACCTATTGGCAGATACCTCACCACCTGTTGGCAGACACCTCTCACCACACCTAGTTGGCAGACACACCTCTCACCACCTGGTTGGCAGACACCTCACCACACCTAGCTGGCAGATACCTTCCTCACCACACACCTGTTGGCAGACACCTCCCTCACCTGGGCCACCTGTTGGCAGATACCTCACCACACCTAGTTGGCAGATACCTCACCACACACCTGTTGGCAGATACCTCACCACACCAGCAGACACTCTCACTCACACACCTAGTTGGCAGACACCTTCTCACCACACCCAAGGCTGGCAGGATACCTTCCCACCACACCTTGCAGCAGACACCTCTCCCCACCACACCTAGTTATAGACACCTCTCACTCACCTGGTTGGCAGACACCTCTCACCACACCTAGTTAGATACCTTCCTCACCACACCTAGTTGGCAGATACCTTCCTCACTTACACCCACAGATAATTTCCTCACCAACACCTGTTGGCAGACACCTCCCTCAACTCACACCCAACTGGCAGATACCTCACCACACCCGGTTGGCAGACACCTCACCACCCATGACAGACACCTTCCCACCACACCAATTGGCAGACACCTCACCACACCTGCTGAGCAGACATCACTCACCTGGCTGGTGACACCTCACTCACACCTAGCGACAGATACCTTCCCACCACCTAGCTGAGATACCTCATACCCACACCTAGCTGGCAGATACCTTCCCACCACACCTAGCTAGAGCAGACACCTCACTGGGCCACTAGTTGACAGATACCTCACCACACCTGCTGGCAGACACCTCACTCACACCTAGTTGACAGATACCTTCCTCACCACACCTGCTGGCAGACACCTTCCTCACCTGGCCACCAGCTGGCAGACACCTCCTCACCAACAACTGGCGAGGCCTCACCACACCAGCGGCAGATACCTCACTCACACCTAGCTGGCAGATACCTTCCCACTCACACCTAGCTGGCAGACACCTTCTCACCAACACCTACAGCAGACACCTCACCTGACACCTAGCTGGCAAGGAGGCGGCCTCCTCACCTCACACCTGCTGGTGCAGAGGCTCTCTCACCTGCCACCTAGCTGGTGATACCTCTCACTCACACCCAGTTGGTGCAGACACCTCACCACACCTGGCAGATACCTCTCACCACATCTAGCTGGCAGATACCTCCCCACCCACACCATGGTTATGACACATCTCACTCACACCCCCACAGACACCTCTCCCCACCACACCTAGTTGAGACACCTTCCCCACCACACCTACAGACACCTCTCACTCACACCTGGGGTTGAGAGATCCTCTCACTCACACCTAGCTGGCAGACACCTCTCACTCACACCCAGGCTGAGCAGACACCTCCCACCACACCCAGTTGGCAGATACCTCACCCACACCTAGCTGGCAGACACCTCCTCACCTCACACCAGCTGGCACAGACACACATTCCTCACTCACACCCAGTTGGCAGACACCCCCACCACACCTAGCTGGAGACACCACCACACACCCAGTTGGCAGACACCTCTCACCACACCTAGGCTGGCAGACACCTTCCCACCACACCTAGTTGGCAAGACACCTCCTCACTCACACCCAGCTGGCAGACACCTCCCCACCACACCTAGCTGGAGGACACTCTCACACCTCACACCTGGGGCTGGCAGACATTCTCACCACACCCAGTTATGCGACACCTCACCGCCACCCAGCTGGCAGACACATCACACTCCACACCTGGTTGGCAGACACCTCCCACCACACCTAGCTGCAGCACCTCCTGACTCACAAACTAGCTGGCAGATACCTCACCACACCTAGTTGGCAGATACCTCTCACCACACCTAGTTGGCAGATACCTCTCACCACACCCAGTTGGCAGACACCTTCCCACCACACACCTGCTGGCAGACACCTCCTCACCACACCTGTTGGTAGAACACTCACCCACACCTGGGTTGGCAGACACCTCACCACACCTGTTGGCAGATACCTCTCACTCACACCTAGTTGGTAGACATCTTCCCCACCACACCTAGTTGGCAGATACCTTCCTCACTCACACCTAGTTGGGAGGCAGACCTCACCTCACACCTTAGCTGGTGAGCCCCCACCAACGGCTGAGAGACACCTTCCCTCACTCACACCTAGCTGGGGAGGAGAGGGGAGGATAGGAGGAAGGAAGGAGGAAGGAAGAAGAGGAAGGAGGGGAGGCTGACGGGGAGGAAGGAAGGTAGGTTAGGAAGGCAGCAGTAGGGAAGGCAGAGAGGGCAGGAGGGGAGAGAGGAAGGTAGGAGGTGGAGAGAGGAAGGTAGGGGAAGGCAGGAGGAAGGTAGTGGGAGTAGAGAGGCTGCAGGTGAGGTAGAGAGGAACAGAAAGGAGGTAGAGAGGGAAGGCAGAGAGAGAGGAAGGCAGAGGGGGTAGAGAGGGAAGGTAGGTGAGGTAGAGAGAGGAAGGTAGGTGGAGGTAGAGAGGAAGGCAGGTGGAGGTAGAGAGGAAGGTAGGTGGAGGCAGAGGAGGAAGGGGAGGAGAGGCAGGAGGTATAGATGAAGGCAGGGGAGGTAGAGAGGAAGGCAGGTGAGAAGAGAGGAAACAGGTGAGGTAGGAGAGGAAGGTAGGGAGGTAGAGAAGGCAGGGAGGGGAGAGAGGAAGGTAGGTGAGGCAGAGAGGAAGGCAGGAGGAGGTAGAGAGGAAGGTAGGTGAGGTAGAGGAAGTGGTGTGAGGCAGGAGACGGAAGGTAGGTGGGAGGTAGAGAGGAAGGTAGGAGAGGTAGAGAGGAAGGTAGGGTGAGGTAGAGAGAAGGTAGGCAGGTAGAGAGAAGGCAGTGGAGGTAGAGAGGGAATAGAAAAAGAGGTAGAGAGGAAGGTAGTGAGGTAGAGGATAGTAGGTGGGAGGGAGAGAGGAAGGTAGGTGGAGGAGAGAGGAAGGTAGGTGAGGTAGAGGAGAAGGCAGGGAGGTAGAGAGGAAGGCAGGCAGAGAGAGGAAGGTAGGTGAGGTAGAGAAGCAGGAGGGAGAGGAAGGCAGAGGAGAGGGGCAGGTGAGGTAGAGAGAAGGCAGGTGAGGTAGAGAGGAAGGCAGGAGGCAGAGAGGAAGGCAGGTGAGGCAGAGAGGGAAGGTAGGTGAGGCAGAGAGAAGGCAGGTGAGGAGAGGGAGGAGAGAGAAGGTAGCAGGTGAGGTAGAGAGGAGAAGGCAGCAGGCAGAGAGGAAGGCAGGGAGGGGAGAGGCTACAGGAGGAGGTAGAGAGGAAGGTAGGAAGAGGTAGAGAGAAGGCAGGCAGAGGTAGAGGAGGGCAGGTGAGGTAGAGGAGGAAGGCAGGTAGTAGAGAGGAAGGCAGGGTGAGGTAGAGAGGAAGGCAGGAGGTAGAGAGAAGGCAGGCAGTAGGAGGAAGTGTAGTGAGGTAGAGAGAGGAAGGCAGGAGGCAGAGAGGAAGTTGCAGAGAGAGGAAGGCAGGTGAGGCAGAGAGGAACAGGAAGGTAGAGAGTAGGCTACAGGTGGAGGTAGAGAGGAAGGCAGGAGGTAAGAGATAGGGCTGGGCAGAGGCAGAGAAGGAGGTAGAGAGAAGGTAGGTGGAGGCAGAGAGGAATAGCAAGATAGTAGAGAGAAGGCAGGTGAGGTAGAGGAAGGTAGGTGAGGGAGAGAGAAGGCAGGTGAGGTAGAGAGGAAGGTAGGCAGAGGTAGAGAGGAAGGCAGGCAGGAGAGAAGGAGGAGGTAGAGAGGAAGGTAGGAGGTAGAGAGGAAGTGCAGGTGAGGTAGAGAGGAAGGCAGGTGAGGTAGAGAGGAAGGAAAAGAGGTAGAGAGGAAGGTAGGGGAGGTAGAGAGGAAGGAAGAGGTAGAGAGGAAGGCAGAGGTGAGAGGATGCAGGAGGTAGAGAGGAAGGTAGGGGAGAGAGAAGGCAGGAGGTAGAGAGGAAGGCAGGTGAGGTAGAGAGAAGGCAGGTGGAGGAGAGAGGAAGGGTAGGTGGGAGGTAGAGAGGAAGGCAGGAGGAGAGAGGAAGGCAGGTGAGGTAGAGAGGAAGGCAGGTGAGGTAGAGAGGAATGCAGGTGAGGAGAGAGGAAGGTGAGAGAGAGAGGAAGAAAGGAGGGGAGAGAGGAAGGTAGGTGAGGTAGAGAGGAAGGCAGGTGAGGAGAGGAAGGCAGGGTGAGGCAGAGAGGAAGGCAGGTGAGGTAGAGAGAAGGCAGAGGAGAGAGAGGAAATGGAAAGGTGAGGTAGAGAGGAAGGAGGCAGGAGGTAGAGAGGAAATTTCCAGGCGGGAGGTAGGAGAGGAAGGCAGGAGGTAGAGAGGAAGGCAGGAGGTAGAGAGGAAGGTAGGTGAGGTAGAGAGGAAGGTAGGTGGAGGGAGGACGAAGGCAGGGAGGTAGAGAGGAAGGTGGGGTGAGGTAGAGAGGAAGGCAGGTGGGGAGAGAGGAAGGCAAGGTGGGAGGTAGAGAGGAAGGCAGGTGGGAGAGAGAGGAAGGGGGTGGAGGTAGAGAGGAAGGTAGGGAGGGGAGAGAGGAAGAAGGGTGGAGGTGAGGAGAGGAAGGTAGGTGGGGAGAGAGGAAGGCAGATGAGGGGAGAGAGAAGGCAGGTGAGGTAGAGATGAAGTACGGAGGTAGAGGAAGGTAGGTGAGGTAGAGAGGAAGGCAGGAGGGAGAGAAGGGCAGGGAGGTAGAGAGGAAGGCAGGTGAGGTAGGAGAGGAAGGCAGGGAGGTAGAGAGGAAGGTAGGTGAGGTAGAGAGGAAGGTAGGTGAGGTAGGAGGAAGGCAGTGGGAGGTAGAGAGAGGAAGGTGGGTGGAGGTAGAGAGGAAGTGCAGGGAGGTAGAGAGGAAGGGGGTAGGAGGAGAGAGGAAGGCAGTGTGAGAGAACAGAGGCGGAGTAAGAGAGGCAGGCAGGTGGAGAGAGGAAGGCAGGTGAGGTAGAGAGGAAGGTAGGTGGAGGTAGAGAGGCAAAGGAGGCAGAGAGAAGGTAGGTGATGAGTGCAGAGAGAAGGCAGGTGGGAGGTAGAGAGGAAGGCAGGTGAGTAGAGAGGAATGTAGGGTGGGAGGGTAGAGAGGAAGGCAGGTGAGGTAGAGAGGAAGGCAGGTGAGGAGAGAGGAAGGCAGGTGAGGTAGAGAGGAAGGCAGGAGGTAGAGAGGAAGGCAGTGAGGTAGAGAGAAGGCAGGTGGGAGGTAGAGAGGAAGGTAGGGTAGAGAGGAAGGCAGGTGAGGTAGAGAGAAGGCAGGTGAGGTAGAGAGAAGGTGGCAGGTGAGGTAGAGAGGAAGGCAGGTGGAGGTAGAGAGGAAGGTAGGTGAGGTAGAGAGGAAGGCAGAGGTAGAGAAGGCAGGAGGTAGAGAGGAAGGCAGGTGAGTAGAGGAAGGCAGGTGGAGGTAGAGGAAGGCAGGTGAGGTAGAGGAAGGCAGGTGAGGTAGAGAGGAAGGCAGGTGAGGTAGAGAGGAAGGTAGGTGGAGGTAGAGAGGAAGCAGGTGAGGTAGAGGGAAGGCAGGTGAGGAGAGGAAGGCAGGTGAGGTAGAGAGGAAGGCAGGTGAGGTAGAGAGGAAGGCAGGTGAGGTAGAGAGGAAGGCAGGTGAGGTAGAGAGGAAGGCAGGTGAGGTAGAGAGGAAGGTAGGTGAGGTAGAGAGGAAGGCAGGTGGAGGTAGAGAGGAAGGCAGGTGAGGTAGAGAGGAAGGCAGGTGAGGTAGAGAGGAAGGCAGGTGAGGTAGAGGAAGGCAGGTGGTGGTCTAGGTGACAATACCCGACACACAACAGTTCAAGAGGATCCGGAATAATTCAAGAAACACGGAACACTTCTGTTAACTCCCCACAGCAGCACGTAGCAGCAGCAGGTAACATCAGTAGATATGAACAGCAAATAACAACACCAGGTAGCAACAGCAACCCCCTCCAGTAACAGTAACACAACCACCCCCAGGCAACAGAAGCAACAGGAGATAACAAGAGAAACAATAACAACAACAACAGGTAGCAGTAACACCACCATCCCCAGCAACAGGTAGCAGTAACACCACCATCCCCAGCAACAGGTAGCAGTAACACCACCATCCCCAGCAACAGGTAGCAGTAACACCACCATTCCCCAGCAACAGGTAGCAGTAACACCACCATCCCCAGCAACAGGTAGCAGTAACACCACCATCCCACAGCAACAGTAGCAGTAAGAACAGCAGGTAGCAGAAGCAGGAGAACAGCAGCATAAGTGGTGCTTGTTAACCTGCCTGAGGTACACACAACCTCCGGTCTCTCGCGTCCCTAAATCACACGCTAATATTTCACGTATCCGGAGCCTAGACGCTTCCACACACCCAACACAATACCCCACACTCACCCACACCACACACACACCCTAATACCCCACACCTTGTCACCCACACACACACACACACCCTAATACCCCACACCTTGTCACCCACACACACACACACACTAATACCCCACACCTTGTCATCTACACCCACACACCCTAATACCCCACACTTGTCACCTACACACTCCTAATACCTCACACCTGTTTCCACACACCCACACACCCACCCTACATACCCCACACCTTGTCACCTACACACACACACACACCCCAATACCCCACCCCTTGTCACCCACACACCTCACACATATGAAGTTTATAAGACATTTAAAAGAGAAGAGAGAAGAAGGGAGGAGAGGAAGGAGGGTAGGGTGAGGAAGAGGAACAGGAGGAGGAGGAAGAGGAAAAGGGAGGAGGGGGGGACGGAGGAAGGGGAATGTATAGGTGAGGAGGAGGAGGGTGCAAGAGAAGAGGTGGTGGTGCGTGAAGTGTGACTGGTGGCTGTCGGGTGCGTGAGGGAAGTGGAGGTGAAGGTGGTGGTGTGGTGGTGGAGACCCATAATAGTCAAAGAAAAACAGGTGGTGTGCCGGAGGGGCTGGCTGCTGTCTTCCTGTCCACACACACACACACACACACACACACTTCATTCAAACGCCCACCTGCCGTCACTGCCACACCGTCACCTATTACAGCTGCCTTTAAATTTATTAAGCTGACTCAGCCACATCCGTTCAGCCAGGCAGCTACCTTGACCCTGAGCCATCTACCTTACCATCTGTATGAACTCCTACACCCACCACCTGAGCATTAATTAACCACCTGTGACGTCCGTGGACAAACCCTGAATAACCTATTCAACCCCAAACAGATGAATGAGGCAGCATCTGTTTTGTTGTTGTGGCATTATGATGTGATACCTGGTGACCGCGTTAATGGCGTGGCTCAGACGGTAAGTGTTTGAGGCTAGTGGAACCTACAGAAGCTTGAGGAACCTACAAGGGCAGAGCTTAGAGGAATCTACAGGAACACAGGCCAGAGGAATTACAGGAGCAGCAAGTAATGTGATTCACCCGGATGTCCTGCCTCGAGTCCAAGTGTAAGGTAGGTGGTCGGAATGACCTTATGTGATGGAGGTGTATGGAGGCCTCATGTGGTGGAGGTGTATGGTGCCCTCATGTGGTGGGAGGTGTATGGTGGCCTCCATGGTGGAGGTGTAGTGGCCTCATGTGGTGGAGGTGTAGTGGCCTCATGTGATGGAGGTGTATGGTGGCCTCCTCATGTGGTGGAGGTGCAGGCCTCATGTAGTGGAGGTGTGGCCCCTGTGGTGGTGTATGGTGGCCCTCATGTGGTGGTGTATGGTGGCCTCATGTGTGGAGGTGTATGGTGGCCTCTCATGTGGTAGGGTGTATGGAGACCTCTATGTGATGGAGGTGTATGGTGGCCCCATGTGGTAGAGGGCATGGTCCTCTCATGTGGTGGAGGTGTATGGTGGCCCCATTTGGTAAGGGTGTATGGTGGCCTCTCATGTGGTGGAGGTGTATGGTGGCCTCTTATGTGGTGGAGTTTCAGAGGTGCTGACCATGGGTTACTTAACAGATGCTTCAAAGTGTTTGAGGAGAGAGATGAGAGGCAATGGGAGGAACAGGGCGACCTCTCTCTCTCATACACAAATCAACTGACTTACAGAACCACACTGAAAACAATTGTGAGAGCCTGACATGATGTTACCATTAACACCATTGATGTTTTTATTCAGGATTTCTGAGACTTCTACACAGGACGTCTTTGATCTTCTCAACTTAAGGATACAGTGAAATTCTATTTAACGGACTATAAAGAGATAAGTCCGTTATATGGAGGTATCACTGGCTGACCCTCATTCTCCTGTAGTGTTCCCACCTCCTTGATCACCTCACACAAAACTTAAGGGTAAAGATAATGTTATAACAGATACATTCACACGTTGATGTCCGTGGTCTTGGTAAACACGTGGTGGTGAGCCATCAGCTGCGGTGCACCTTGGGTCATGATGGTGACCTCAAATTTATTTTCAGGACGTGTCGCCCGTGAGCCACCAACCAAACCCCTTTTTTTTCATTTCTTTTGTCAAGAACATTTCCTGTGTCTTTGGCGGCGGCAGACAAAATGTAAAAAATCATCCTCGTTCATATGAACAAGACCTTTAAAGAGTTTTATGATCATCCTAACGTAACATATGAGCTCTTGCTATATGCCAGACACAGGGTAAGTTACTAGAAAGCACTTCAAATATTACCCCCATTCACTGGAAATTTTGTTATCTGTAATATAAGAGCGGGGAGGAGAGAGGAGATAGAACTAACACAAAAGCGGAGGAGACGGGCCACCAACTGTTACACTAGAGGGGAGGGTGCGGAGGAGACAGTTAAAGAAATAATGACTGTATTAACATTTACTACTGGTCGAACAAGTTAACGATGGTGAAGTTACAATTACTGAGGTGAGGGAGAGGGAGGAGGGAGGGGAGGGGAGGGAGAGGGAGGGAGGGAGGGAGGGAGGGAGGGAGGGAGGAGGGAGGGAGGAGGAGGAGGAGGGAGGGTTGTGAATAAACTGAAGTTAATTTTTCTTGCATTCCAGTGCACATGAGGATGCACGCACACTGCCAAGACTCCATAAAACGTAATAGTTCTGTTTATATTGGCTGTGTGTATGTGTGTGTGTGTGTAATGCTGGTTGAGGAGGAAAGGGAGAAGATAGGGTGGTGCAGGGAAGGAGGCTAATGGTTCACTCCCAGAGTCTTTCTGCCACGAACAACTAATTTGAGAACAGTCGACCATGGTCACAGGTTTATGGGTGGGTGTGCAGCCACTGTATATATTTGTTGTCCACCACGTGAGTCCGTTGGCCACCGTGTGCGTCCCATGATGTGTTAGCCACCACGTGTGCACTGCCCCACCACGTGTGCACTGCCCCACCACGTGTGCACCGCCGCCACCCGTGTACACCACCACCACCCTGAGTACATCGCTCCACCCTGTGTACACCACCACCAACCTGAGTACACCACCATCACCCCTGAGTACCTGCCCCACCCCTGTGTACTGCCCCATGACCCTACCTGCCCCCACCCTGTACACTGCCCCACCCCTGTGTCACACCGCCCCCACTCGTACATGCATCATACACCAAGAATTAATCCAAACAGGTAATGAACACACACAAATGTTGCTATAAACTCAATAAAATGTTTGGGAGTGAATGTTAGAGCAGCTCCTAGCACAGGAAGTGTGTCCAGCAGCAGGAGGAGGAAGAGGGTACTTTTGCTGGTGGAGAGGAGGAGGAAGAAGAGGAGGGTATTAGAGGAAGAAGAGGAAGAAGAGGAAGAAGAGGGGGAGAAGTAGGAGGAGGAAAAGAACTCTATATATCCTTCCTTCCTTCCTTCCTTCCTCCTTCCCTTCCTCTCTCAGGTGTTTACAGGTAATGGCTACTGACGAGACTACTACAGGTGACACACACACAGTCCCCAGAGAGGTAATGATGGTGAATCTCTCGGGTCCTCACACTTCTCCTCTGGTCTTCACGCTGTACTTCCTCACACTCAATACTACTCTAGAGTTACCACGCCCTAATACTACTACTACTACCACTACTACTTATCCACAAGTGCCAACACCTTATATTGCAGTGCCAACATCTTAAACGAAAAGTGCCAACACTTAAACTAACAGTGCCAAGACCTTAAACTAACAGTGCCAACACCTTAAACTAACAGTGCCAACACTTAAACTAACAGTGCCAAGACTTTAAACCAACAGTGCCAAGACTTTAAACTACTGACCTTAAACTAACAGTGCCAACACTTTAAACTAACAGGCCAAGATTTAAACTAACAGTGCCAACATTAAACCAGTGCCAACACCTTAACTAACAGTGCCAAGACTTTAAACTAACATGCCAAGACCTTAAACTAACAGTGCCAACATCTTAAACCAATAAAAAGCAACACTAAACTAACAAAAGCCAACACCTTAAACTAACAGTGCCAACACCTTAAACTAACAGTGCCAACACCTTAAACTAACAGTGCCAACACCTTAAACTAACAGCACCAACACCTTAAACTAACAGTGCTAACACTCAAAACTAACAGTGCCAACACCTTAAACTAACAGTGCCAACATTCTTAAACTAACAGTGCCAACACCTTAAACTAACAGTGCCAACACCTTAAACTAACAGTGCCAACACCTTAAACTAACAGTGCCAACACCTTAAACTAACAGTGCCAACACCTAAACTAACAGTGCCAACATTAAACTAACAGTGCCAACACCTTAAACTAACAGTGCCTACACTTAAAAACAGAGAGGGTAAATGAGGGAGGGAGGAAGGAGGAGGGAGGAGGAGGAGGGGAGAGGGAATGGAAGGAAGAGAAAGGGAAGGAAAGGAGGGAGAGAGAGAATGAAAGGAAGGAGAGAGGGAAGGAAAGGAGGGAGGGTAGGGAAGGAGGGAGAAGATGGAAGTTGTCGTCAACATTACTTGACGATTCCTCTCTCAGTCCCCTATAAAGTAATGCAAGGTAGGAATTTATTCTATAGCTCAATTTCTCTCACACTGTCTGCCTGTCTTTTCGGGTCTGTGTGTGTGTGTGTGCCAGGAGGATACAGGAGAGGAGGAAGTAATAAAATGCTAGTCTTTTTGTCTTTTCTCGGCTGCACTAACACTGTAATATTGCGCCAATTTAAAGAATTTTAGCGGCCATAAAGAAAGAATTTGTAAAATGCAGACTGGAGAACTGCGTCCACCAGCCGGCCGGCCAGCCCCTACTACCACACCAGCCGGCCGGCCAGCCCCCTACTACCACACCAGCCGGCCGGCCAGCCCTCATCACTAACCAGCCGGCCGGCCAGCCCCACTACCACACTAGCCGGCCAGCCAGCCCCTTACTACTACTACTACGACCATCACTAGTCCTTCCCACCACCATCAGCCCCTATCAGCACCAGACTCTACCACTTACCAAGCTCTACCACCGCCAAGGTTCGCCACCAATACCATCAGCACCACTACCACCAGCAACAATAAATAATAATAATAATAATAATAATAATAATAATAATAATGGAAGAAATGAGAACCGAGTAGAACAAAACACACAACACTGATAAATAATGTACTTATCACTAACAGGAAACACGATAAGTAGAGAGAAGTATTTGATTACTATCACGAGAGAGAGAGAGAGAGAGAGAGAGAGAGGAGAGAGAGGAATGATTAGTAAGAAAAGAGATTATTTTCTGTGATTGGAAAGATTGTCAATTCAAGAGATTAGGAATAAAGCCGCCTCCCGCAAGCACTGAGCCGTATGAAAGCCTAACACTAGCGACCAATCTTCCAGTCCTTGTAAAAAATTAGACGCGAGTAAGAACAGTGTTGAAGGTATGTGCTGCAACGCTTGTTGGTAACCTCGTTCACTTATTATTATTATTGTTATTATTATTATTATTTATTATTATATTATTGTTGTTGTTGTTGTTATTGTTATTATTGTTGTTATTGTTGTTGTTATATTATTATTATTATTGTTGTTATTATTATCATCATTATTACTGTACTAGATATAACACCATTACTATCACCAAATCACATTGCTTTCAACTATTATATCTGATATTTTTTGTTTTAGGAAGTCTCTTGAATTAACATTCTTGTCACAGGTAAGAGCAGAAACATGAATTCCAATCACTGCAGTAAGTCAAGACCTCTGCTGCTGAGGCCAAACTTTCAACCAATTATTAATACCAAAAATTCATGGTGGGGAATGTTTATATGTCGGGTGTGTTTGTCTGTCTGGTTCACTTGTTATTATCAAAGCTTTATGTTGTAGTGAGGACATTGATTTGGATGATGACGAGAAGATTTGTGGTGAGAGATTGTAGGAGGACAAGATTGTGGTGATTCAAATATAACAATCTGTGCCCCAACCATCAATCCGGGGAAACTCACACTAGACACAACGATAAAATTCAAAAAAAATCGTCATTTCTGTCAACCTTATAAATGATAAACTAAGAGCGATATACAATGAAACTCCTTATTAACGGACTATAGGGAGAAGAAAATCCGCTATATCGAAAAGTCCGTTATGTGAAACCACTATTTAACGGCTTACAAGGAAAAATTTATATGGAGGCCACTGTAACCACCTGATTTATCTTATAGCATAAAAAAAATAATCTCTCGAGACTTTAGCTTACCCAATGAGTCAGGTCAGGTCAGGTTGGAAGGAGGTAAGATAGGGTCAGGTCAGGTCAGGTTATCAGGTCAAGTAGGTTAAGACACAAGACTTGAATATCCATTATATAATTTATCAGAATATCGATTACTGTTCATCCGATAACATCTGTGTGTAAGTTTTAACATGGACTTATTTCTGATCAATAATGCTAAATTTTTCCACCGCGTCTCGCTTCACAGCCCACAACAACATAGGAAAACTTTTACTCAACACTCCACAAGGAATTATCTTTACCTATACCTGAATTAAAGCGCATTTATTAATCTTTACTCTAAGGTTAAGGCCAAATTAATCCAGGATAATTATGGGAGTATATTGATTTAATCTATGTTACTCTAATGGACGCAATTTTCCTGGGCAAAGTGTGGTGTGTGTGTGTGTGTGTCCGTCGTTACAAAACAAATTTATCTTGATGGCGTCCTATGTATCCGGTTTGGCTGTTGAAATCCCAGGGTCCTGTCCTTACCCTTCCTCCTCCATCTTCTTCCTCCTTCTTCCTCCCTACCTCTTTCTTCTCTCACCACCTATAAAGCATCTCTATATCTCCGTTTCTCCCCAAAAATTTCCTATATCTTCTCACCTCCGCTAAGAATTCCCCTTATATCTCTCCTAAAATCATCCAATATCTCTATTTTCCCAAATTACTTATTCTCTCCTAAGTTCCCTGTATATCTCTCACCCCTAAAATTCCCTATATCTCTCACTTCCCAAAACTCCCCCCCCACCACCCCAAAGCTTTGCGTCCTTTTGTCTTCACAGGATAGTTTAAACCTGTAGCCGGAGTGTTGGGGGATCCTTCCCTCTATTCATCACCCACGAGCTTCCTGGTATCCGTCTCACACTGACCACGTTACCCCTGCGCGGCCCGTGGGGTGTTAGGGCCACCATCACCATGCGTCGTCGTCACCCATCTCTAGTCACACAGTGACGATCGCCTATCCTTGAAGGTGATTCATTTATAAGTCAACAATGGGTCATCTCGTCTATACAAGTAACAAGTGATGACCGCACATCTTTGCTGTTGCTCTATCCACTTAATAACAATAAAACAATATTGCGCTAATTATTATACTGAGAATTGACAATTGAGATAAAGATAAATATACAGACAGAGACACAGATAGAGATAATAAAAATAAGATATGGATGGTATGGATATATAGCTAGATGGATAAAATTTTAATATAGGATGAAGATAGAAAGTGGGAGGACAGAGATGATGATATGACCGTCCTTTGGTCCCTGTCAGGCACTTAGCTGCCTCACCTCATATGGCTGGCACACTGAACCACAAGTGCCTGGCGGCCTGCAACACTCTGGGGAAGGTTCCCCTGGGTGAGCTGACGCACGAGCTGATTGCTGCCTGAATGGTTTGAGACTGGTTGGAAGTTGTGTTCAAGATTAACTTCACTGGTACCTCACCAGACCACTTTTAACACCACCTGTAGCTCATCTAGACTACTCCTACTGCACCCATAGTCACCCAGACTACTTCTACCTCGACCTGTAGCTCACCTGGACTACTCGACGCACCCCAGCTCACCCAGATCACTCTACCGCACCCATAGTTCACTGCAGACCCACCCACCTCAATTGTAGCCTCAACTCGTGAGATCACTCACCGCACCTGCAGCTCACTCCAGACTACTTCACTTTACCTGTAGCTCATTCTAGGACTAATTCACTGCTAACTTTAGTCACCTAGGATCACCACCTTGAAATTAACACTGCACCACCCACCTGCCCACCCCAAACAATTAAGAGGTGCATAAATTCAAACCCTGCATCATAAAGCTGCCAGAAGAGTTGAATTAGTGAGGGGAGGAGGGGGGGTGGGGGGGGAGGAGAGGTAGGGGGGAGACGTGTGGGGAGGGGGGGTGGTGGGAGGGTCGTTAATGTAATGGTTGTTGTTGGTTGTTGTAAGTCAGTAGAGCGTAGGAGGAAGGAGGGAGGGGAGGGAGGAGGAGCAATACGTAACCGAACGAAGCATAATGAG
>NW_024755707.1:0-4205 GCF_018991925.1 Homarus americanus
GGATGGTTGTGGGTGAGTGATTGTGGGTTGATTGGATGGTTGTGGGTGAGTGATTGTGGGTTGATTGGATGGTTGTGGGTAAGTGTGGGTGAGTGATTGTGGGTTGATTGGATGGTTGTGGGTGAGTGATTGTGGGTTGATTGGATGGTTGTGGGTGAGTGATTGTGGTTTGATTGGATGGTTGGGTTATAAATTATTTGTTTATTCATTTGTTTGTGTGTAACCATTAACTCTTTGTTTGTTTGTTTGAGTAGAACTAATTGTTTTACCCCCAGTCATTGACCCAGAGATTCCGAACTCTTGAATCTGCCACCATACACACGACCGTGACCTGACCTGACCTCTCCTGACCTCCCATACCTGGTCTATTTGTTAGTACCTCACCTTTTTGGTTCGAGGGAATATGAGGGAGGGGGTGAGAGAAAGGAAGAGGGTCACATTGCTACTAGTGGGGGAGGGGTGAAAGGAAGGGAAGGAGAAGGGGGCGGTGGGTCACAGAGGGAGGAAGGGGTGAAAGGAAGGGGAGGAGGGTCACCACGCTACTAATGGTGGGAGGAGGAGGGGGCGCGGTGGAGAGGAGGGGCAAAATTGAAAGCCGCAGATAATGTCTATTTTAAAATCTACCTGGAATTTCCTGTATTTAGGTTTGGACAAGAGAAGTTGTTTTTACCTGTACACACACACACACACACAGACACACACAGACACATACACACACAGACACACACACACGGACTTGACCCAGCAGCTTTTAACAGACAGTATAAAGCCTCGTACGGTATTACCTTTCAGTACACCTTGACCATATTGTTAAAATTCTTGGAAAAAAACAACAACCAGGGTTTTGTTTCTTCATAAATATTTAATGTATTATTATTATTATTTTTTTGTGGGGGGAATTTGTGTTTATTTTCGATGTTTGAGAGAGTTGAGAAAATGTACAGATAATATTATGCTTTAGGGAATACTACACAAATACTGCTTGGGTTAAATAAATACATACTTACATCATACATACATACATACATACATACATACATACATACGTACGTAGATTAATTAATACATGATACCAATACCTTTCTTCACCCTCTCTATGTTAATAAATGGTAATTAATTTTCATGGTAGTAATATTGTCTTGTTCTTTTCAGGTAAATACGAGGCTGGCCGACAGGTGAGAGAGAGGAGAAGCTCAAGGTATTAGTGTCATTTATTACCATATCGAGGAGGTACGGTGCCATGGTGGGGGACTGGGGTAATGGTGCCTAGCTTATACTAATCTAACCTCAACTAGATTATTCTAACACTAATATAACCTATCTAACCCAACCTAAATTAACCTAACTTATCAACCCAACCCAACCCAGTCTAATATAACCTAACCCAACCCAACCCCAGTCTAATATAACCTAACCTAACCTAACCTAACCCAACCCCAGGCAAGAAGGTTAGTTAGATAATCAATATTCCTTTTACTCTTTAGTGTCGGGCGTCACTAAGTCTTCCTCTCTGGCCTTGAAACTTTGGCGTGGACGTTCATCACCTTAGGTCAGTGTTTGAGTGCGGTCTTTACTGCTCTGGTCTTTATGGCTCAGGTCTTTATCGAGGTCTTTATTGCTTGTATTCCCTTCTATTCAGCCCCACACGTGGAGTATAGCGTGACAACCCTAACACACACACACACCCACACACACCCACACACCACACCCCCCCACCACACCCCCCACCACACCACAACCCCCCACCACACCACAACCCTCCCCACCACACCTGGCCCCACCACACCACAACCCCCACCACACCACAACCCCCCACCACACCCTAGCCCCCACCACACCACAACCCCCACCACAGCCCCCCACCACACAGCCTCACACACCTGGCCCTCCCCACCACACCTGCCCTCCCCACCACGCCTGGCCACTCCCCACCACACCACAGCCCTCCCCACACACCTGGCCCTCCCCACACACACACCACAGCCCTCCCCACACACCACAGCCCTCCCACACACACACCTGCCCCCACACACACCACAGCCCCCCCACACCTGGCCCCCACCACACCACAACCCTCCCCACACACCCACCCCCACACACCACAACCCTCCCCACCACACACAGCCCTCACACACCTAACCCCCCACCACCCCCCCACCACACCACAACCCCCCCACCACACCACAACCCCCTCCACACCTGCCCCACCACACCACAATCCGCCCTCCACACACCTAACCCCCACACACCACAACCCCTCCCACACACATCCACTCACACACAGAAACCCCTCCCACATCCACGTATTACCTCCACCCCACACCACGACTCCCTCCCAAATGAAACATGTAAACAGACCATCAGACTCAACACTGGTGATATATATTTCATTCTAGTGACCTTAAATTGGGTGGTTTAAACTGAGAACAAACCAGAGGAGGCATTATTGAACCTTTGAAGTGAAAAACAAAAAAGATGTAGTAATTTGTATTGGGATAAATGGGCGAAAATTGGGTGGTTTCAACTGAGAAATATTCTACGGCCATCGACCATTAAAATAGTGAGAAATAGAGAGAATCACGTGAAGATTAGACACCCTAGTTGTTTATTACATCTGATTGTTATAACACGTTAACCTGATCCAGCCCAACCTAACCTGACCTGACCCAAACCTAACCTAACCAAATCTAATCTAACCTAACTAACCAAAACAAAGGTAACATACCCCCCCCCCTCCGTAATCTAAGGTAATGGGAAAGGAGATGGGAAAGGGGAGTGAGAAAGGAAGATGATAGGTAAAAGGGAAAGAGGGAGGTGTGTGTGTTGGGGGTCATGGTGGCATTGCAAGGCCCTGATGGACATTATAGCCTGGTCCCCCTGCTAAGTGATTCTCTCTCTCTCTCTCTCTCTCTCTCTCTCTCTCTCTCTCTCTCAATGGCCCCTTTATCTCCCCCTCCACAAGTTTTTTTTTATTAATATTTTAGGGAACCAATCAGGAGGGTGAGTGTAACAGGGTAGTGATCTTCCCCCTTCCCCTTTACCCCTTCCCCTTCCCATTTCTTCTACCTTTCACTCTTTCTTCTCCTCTTTCTCTTCCCCTTCCCTCCCCCTTTCCCTACTCATTTTCTTCAACCTTTCCTGCCCCTTCCATCCTTTACCCCTTCCTTCTCCTACCTGTATTTCACCCTTCCCTTCTACTTCCCTTACTCTTTTCTCTTCCCCTTCCTTTCCTCCAACCTATATTTCCTCTTCTCTGTCTGCCTATCAGTCCTTCTCCCCTCCTCCGCTTCTCTCCCACCTCCCCCTCCACTTCCTTCTCTCCCTCTGTCCTTCCTCTCCCCCCTCCCCATCCTTCTCCTCCCTTTCCCATCCTTCTTCCTCCTCCCCTCCCCATCCCCTTCTCTCCCCCTCCCCATATTTCCTCTCTCCCCCTCCCCATCACTTCTCTCTCCTCCCCATCACTTCCTCTCTCCCCTCCCCATCCTTCTACTCTCTCCCCTCCCCATCACTTCCTCTCCCCCCCTCCCATCATATCTTCCTCTCCCCCTCCCCATCTTCCCTCTCTCCTCCCCATCACTTCTCTCTCCTCATCTGTTCCTCCCCCCTCCCCCATCACTTCCTCTCCCCTCCCCTCACTTCCTCTCCCTCCCCATCACTTCCTCTCTCCCCTCACATCTTCTTCTCCCCCTCCCCATCACTTCTTCTCCCTCCTCCCCATCCTCCTCTCTCCCCTCCCCATCCTTCCTCTCCCCCCTCCCCATCTCCCCTCCCCCATCACTTCCTCTCCTCCCCCCCCTCCCCATCTTCCCTCTCCCCCCCTCCCCATCACTTCCTCTCTCCTCCCATCCTTCCTCTCTCCCCTCCCCATCCTTACTCTCCCCCCTCCCCCCATCCCTTCCTCTCCCCTCTATCATTTCTCTCTCCCCTCCCATCATTCCTCTCTCCCCTCCTCCACTTTCTCCTCTCCCCTCCCATCATTTTTCCTCTCCCCCTCCCCATCACTTCCTCTCCCCTCCCCCATCATTCCTCTCCCCTCCCCCACTCCCCTCCCCACATTTCTCTCCCCCTCCCCATCTTCCTCTCCCCCTCCCCATCCTTCCTCTCTCCCCTCCCCCATCTTCCTCTCCCCCCTCCCCATCACTTCCTCTCTCCCCTCCCCATCACTTCCTCTCCCCCCTCCCCATCACTTCCTCTCTCCCCTCCCC
>NW_024755708.1:0-61063 GCF_018991925.1 Homarus americanus
TACTCTGCACTACACTACTCCACTCTACTTACTCTACTCTGCACTACACTACTCCGGCTTACTTTATTTCTTTATTTTTACTTCACTACATCATCTTCACTTACTTTTACTTTCCTTGTACTTACTTTACTCTGCACTACACTTACTCCACTCCCCATTTACTTTTACTCTCTACTCTACACTACTCCACTCTGTTTTTACTTCTTACACTCACACTACTCCCACCCTACTTCACTTTCCTGTACTTACTTACTTTTACTCTAACTCTCACTACTCCACCCACTCACCTCCACCCACCCACCCACTTTACTTTCCTTACCTCACTTCTTACCTCTGCACTACACCACCCACCTCATTTTACTCTCACACCACACCACACTCCACTCCCCTTACTTTACTCACTTTCACACTACTCTACTCCACTTCACTCTTTACTTTCTCCTGTACTTACTTTACTCTGCACTCACACTACTCAATTTACTTTACCTACTCTACATTCCACCATTACTCCACTCTCTACTACTTTCCTGTACTCTACTTTACTCTGCACTACACTACTCCACTCTACTACTTCCTGCACTACACTATCCTGCCTTCTCATTTTTACTTTTCATCTTTTACTCTACTCTCTACACTACCCACTCCACTTTCACTTTCCTGTACTCTACTTTACTCTGTACCACACTTACTCCACTTACTTCTTATTTTACTCTTTACCATACCACACTACCACCTCATTTTACTCACATTCACACTACTCCACCTCCACTTCACTCTTCCACTACTTTCATTTACTCTGTACTCACTGCCCACCTCACTCTGCCTCACTTCCACTTTACTCACACCATACTACCTCCACTTTTACTTACTTTCTTACTCTTACCACACCACACTACTCCACTCTACTTTTTACTCTACTCTACACTACTCCACTCTCTACTTTACTTTACTCTCTACCCTACACTACCCACTTCTACTTTTACTTCTACTCACACCACACCACTTCACTATACCTCTACTTACTACTCTCTTTCACTCTACATCATACCTTACTTCCTACTTACTTTACTCACTCTTACACCACACTACTCCAATTTCACTTCTTTACTTTCCTGTACTCTACTTTTACTTCCACCCCATACTTCATTCACCATAATTACTTTCTTACCACTTGCACTACACTACTCTTGCACTCACATTACTGTTTTCACTTTACCATTTCTCACTCTACTCTCACACCTCCACCTCACTCTTTACTTCTTCCTGTACTCACTTTACCTCAGCACTTACATCACTCCACCTACTCTCATTTTACTCTCACTCACACCACTCTCACTCTCATTTCTCCTCTACTCTCCACACCACACTACTCCACCTCTACTTTACTTTCTCCTGTACTCCCACTTTACTCCACTACTCCACCCACTTTACTTTCTACTCTACTCTACTCTACACACACTTCCACCTCACTTTACTTTTACTCTACTCTCTACACCACACCATTCAATTTACTTTTTACTTTACTCACTCACACTACTCCACTTTACTTTACTTTACCTTTTGCACCACTACTTTCACTTTACTCTACTTATTACTTTTACTCATCTACTTTTCATTTACCTCTACACCACACTATTCCACTCTACTTACTTTTCTTGTACTCTACTTTTACCTTTGCACTTTACATACTCCACCTCATTTTACCTCTACTCTGCACCACACCTGCCTCTACTTTACTTTACTTTACTCCACTCTCACACTACTCCACCTACTTCTTCCTTGTACTCTACTTTTACTCTGCACCACACTACTCCACCTCTACTTTACTTTACTCACTCTACACTACACCATTCTACTTCCCCACTTTACTTACACTCCACTCTACTCTCACTTTACTTTCCTGTACTCTACTTACTCTGACTACACTACTCCACTCTACTTCTTTACTCTACTCTTCATTTCTCACACTGCATTACTCCACTCTATTTTACTTTATCACTTACTCTCACACTACACTACTCCACTCTACTTTACTTTTACCTACTCTTACACTACTCAATTTCATTTTTTACTTTACTCTACACTACACTACTCCACTCTACTTACTTACCTTACACTACTCCAATTCTACTTTACTTTCCTGCTCTCACTTTACCTGCACCTTACTACTCCACTCTACTTTACTTACTCTCACTCTGCACTACACCACTTCTTTCTACTTATTTTACTTTTTTTACTCTACTCTCTACACTACCTAATCACTTTACTTCTTCATCCTTACTCTGCACCTCCACACTACTTCCACTTTCATTTCATTTACTTCACTCTACACCTACCTACTTTCATTTTACTCTACTTACACTACACTACTCCACTTCTACTTTACTTTCCTGTACTTACTTTTTACTCTCACTACTCCATTTCCCATTTACTTACTCTACTTTACTCTCTACTCTTACACTACACTATCTCATTTCTACTTTTACTTACTCTACCTACACTACTCCTCTACTACTTCTTTACTCTACACTACTCTCTCCCTCTACTTTACTTTCCTGTACTCTCTTTACTCTGCACTACACTACTCCTCTCTTTACTCTACTCTTACCTCTCCCTCTACTCTCACTACACTACTCCCTCTCTTTACTTTACTTTACTCTCTACACCTCCTCTACTTTGCCTCTCTCTACACTACTCTCCTCTACTTTACTTTCCTGTACTCTACTTTACTTCTCCTACTCTCTCTCCCTCTACTTTACTCCTGCTCTACTACTCTCTCCCCTCTACTTTCTCTACTCTACTCTACTCCCCTTTCTCTACTCTCTTTACTCTGCTCTCCCCACTACTCCTCTACTTTACTTTACTCTACTCTTCTCTACTCTACTACACTTCTCCTCTACTTCTCTACACCTACTCTACTCCTGCTTTCCTGTACTCTACTTTACTCTACTACTCCCTCTACTCTCTTTACTCTACTCTACACTACTACTCCTCTACTTTACTCTACTCTACTCCCACTCTTACTTTATTCTCTACACTACCTCAACTCTACTTTGCTTCCTCTACTCTACACTACTCTACTCCACTCTGCTTTAAGTACTTTACTCTACTACACTACTCCCTCTACTTTACTTTACTCTACTCACACTACTCTACTCCTCTACTTTGCTACTCTACACTACACTACTCCCTCTACTTTACTTTACTTCCTCTCTCTACTTTCCTGTCTCTACTCTGCACTACCTTTCTCCCTCTACTTTGCTTTACTCTCTCTACACTACTCCTCTACTTTACTCTACTCTCTCTCCTCTACTACCTTTCTCCCTCCACTCTGCTTTACTTACTCTACTACTCTACTCTACTTCTCTACTCTACTCTACACTCCCTCTGCTCTTTGCTCTACTCTCCTCTACCTCCTCTACTTTGCTACTCTCTCTGCACTACTCTGCTCTCCCTCTGCCTCTACTTTTCTCTTCCTCTCTCTGCCTCCTCTTTGCTTCTCTACTCTACCCTCCCGCTCTACTTTACTTTGCTCTACACTACTCCTCTCCTGTGCACTACTTTACTCTGCACTACACTTTCTCCACTCTACTTCTCTACTCCTACTCTTCTCTACTGCTTTACTCTTTCTCCACTCTTTACTTTCCTGTGCTCTACTTTACTCTGCTTTACAGAGTAGAATTAAAGTGAAACAAAGAAAAGTAAAAAAGAGAACAAGAGAAATAAAATAGAGCAGGTAGAAATAAGTAAATAAAATGAATGATAAAAATAAGTAGAGCAAAGTAGTGTAGAGTACTTTACTCTACTTTACTCTGCTCTACTCTACTCTGCTTTACTCTACTTTACTTTACTATACTCTGCTCTATTTTACTTTCCTTTGCTCTACTTTACTTTACTCTGCTCTACTTTACTTTACTTTACTTTACTTTACTCTACTCTGCTTTACTTTACTCTACACTACTATGCTCTACTTTACTCTACTCTACTTTACTACATTACTCTACTCTGCTCTACAACTACTCTACTCTAGTTTATTTTACTCTACACTACTCTCAACTCTACACTACTCTACACTACTCTACTTACTCTACTCTACTCTACACTATGCTCTACTCTACACGGCTACTCTCTACTCTACACTTCTCTACTTTACTTTACTCTCCACTACTCTACTTTACTCTACACTATTCTACACTACACTACTTTACTCGACTCTACACGACACTACTTTACTCCTCACTACTCTAATATACTCTACTCTGCACATAGATTTATGCTATATACAGTAGTTTGGGGGTGTGTTAGTGTCTGGGTGTGATGTTTGTGTTATTAATAAAATAGAATATTGTCACTACAGTTGTCATTAGTCACCAAACTACTGTACTGTCATGCTGTGTCATTGTTTTTATTCATTAATGTACCAACACCACATCATACACACAGCATCTAGTTTACAGTCTTTTGTGTGAGACACTGTGAGTTGGAGGGAGGCAAGGTGCAGGCAGGGAGGCTGGCACTCCCCTTTTCACCAGTCAGCCTCTTCTGGTGTATGTTTATTTGTTAATATAAAATATTAAACAAATTAGAATAAAAATGATGTATAATTATTAATTTCACATCAAAATTACATGACAAGCCGAATAGTAAGGCCATTTTTTCACCCAAAACCTCTCCACTGGGAGGAAGGTAGATGATGGGTAAGCTTAATTATAGTGGTCCCTCGGTTAACGAAGCTTGCGTTGCAGAGACTTGGTTAACAGTTACCTCCATAAGATTCTTAAATTGGTTAACTAGGTTTCTTACGAGCAAACCTCCTCAACAAGTTTTGGCTTGCACAAGTCAACCAGCTGTAGTGATTAGTCACGTAATACATTAAGCAGTTCTAGGAGCTTAAATTCCTTACTATTTTAGTATTATATATCAAAGAAGTTTATACTGACCAATAATTTTAAAAGTTCCAATATTAAATTTTTAGTCATTTATGATTATTAGACTTTTAATTGAAGAGTAAAGTGATTAGTTTGTCCGCGGCATCCAGCCTCTTAACACAGCAAACAGGCGTTGAGTCTCTCTCTGTTTCACTGGAGGTAACATCTTGCTTGAGACTCTCTTCAGCTAAGCCTTTTTCTGTGTTTCCAAATAGGTGTTGAATCATTTTGAAATTTATTTACATATTGGCGATATATAGCACAGTGCAGTGTTATTTTAAAAAATATTCTTTATTTACAACTAGTTTAACTTTGAAAAACACGTGTGACATTGTTTGAATCCAGCATGGGGCCCTAGAGATCAAGAAAAGCAATTTCAATCCAACCAAGCAAAATCATAAAAAAACATGAACAAGGCATTGGAACAAATCATGTATGCAAAAGAATATGGCATATAGAGCATCAACTGGCGACAATTCTTACTGAAAGACAAATTTAAAAAAGAAGTGAAAGTAGAGACAAATCTACAGAGTGTTTAGTAAGATCTAATTGCCCAGGAAACTGAGAGGTTACTTATCATCTGGATTGGGGGAAAAACAGATGAAAAGGTGATTCAGTTCTCACTAGATTCATTTGTGAAAAAGAGCCGAGTTTGACATTTAAAAGACAGATCAACCTGGTTCTTCAGGCACGAATTTGAAAGTTTTCAGACCAGCAAAGGCTGGATTCGAAAAATTCAGAAAAAAAGTGACATTTAAGTGTTGTTATAGACATGAGTGAGAAGCTGCTGGTGCTTGCTGATAAGGAAGGGGCATAAAAATTTTTAGATAATTTAAAAAACTGATGGAAGAAGAAAATTATCTTCCCAGCAAGTGTTCGATATGGACGAAACTGGGCTGTTCTGGAAAAAAGATGCCCAAAGAACATTTCATCCATAAGATGAAGCCTCTTCCTCCCTGAAACAAACCCGCAGAAAGACAAATCTCACTCCTATTAGCAGATGCCAATGCTTCAGGATTTCCGACTAAAGCCTATATTGTCTACCACTCTGAAAACCCAGGGTGTTCAAGCAACAGAAAGTGGTAAAGAACAAAGCTTGGAGTTTATTGGAGAGTCCAACGTAAGGCATGGGTGACAAGACAGCTCTTTAATAAGATAGATGTTGATGTGTTTTTACCCTTCTGTCAAAAGAGCCTAACACCAATAAACTCCCTTCAAGGCTCTTCTCCTCATGGATAATGCTCCTGGTCATGACCTTGCCAGAAATTTGGAGTATCAATTTGACTTTGTGATTGTTGTTTTGCCTCAAACACTACATCAATCTAGCCAGCCAATGGACCAAGATACTTGATCCAGCAACTTCAAGAAGTTGTACATGAAGAAAATGTTTAGGAGGTGTCATCAGGCAACTTCAATGATCCTGAACTAACATGAAACATTTCTGGAGACACAATTTCAACATCCTGGGCTGTAAAATTGATTGTGTCATCATAACCAAAGTCTCACTGAATTATAAATTCTTCATAGAAAGCACTGTGGCCATCAGTAGTCCATGATTTTGAGAGTTGAGGAAAAACAGAGTTGGACCAGGAAGTTGTGTCCGGTAATTGATCATTGGGCGCCAGAGTGGAGAGGAGGATGTGGAAAACTTGTGATGTCATGAGGAGGAACTTACTCCTGATGACTTGAAGGAACGGATGAGATGTCTGGTGGGGTGACAGCGGTGAGGGAGGAAATTAAGTGATGACATATAATAAATAAACAGTTTGAAGATGTGATTACTACTGGGAAGTTCAGGGGAACTGGCCAGCGCAGAAGTGGAAAAACTGAACTAACTCTGTGTCATGTTGAGACTCAGTGGTCTCCTTTAAACATAAGTTAATGTGGTGAGGAGGACAGATGCCCCCTGAATACAATTACATTGCCCTGTGCTGATAAGGCAGGGAACAAGATGCTATCCTCAGCCTTCCACTTCAAGAAGGAGAGAGGATGTTCATGGTGGAGAATCTGTCAGTCCAAGGGTTCCTGACATTTTTCATGGAAGGTATTTCTGCTTGAAAGAAGCAGTAAAATGCTTCTCTCACCTCCCTTCCTTCTTCTCCTTCTCCCCTCCTCACCTCCCACTTCAAATACACATCATCATCGTCATCCAGGAGCCTTCTACATACACACCTCAAAGTAAATTATTACTTTTCTACCATTTTGTTGAATTTAGGCAATTTCGGTGACTGGAACCAATTACCCAAAACCCATTGAAACAATGGTTTGATTAATGAGATTTTTCAGTTGCAGGCAACCTGCTGGAGCGGATTGTGCTCGTTAACGCCGAGGGACCTGTGTGCGCCAAATTCCCATTTTATTTTATTTAATCATTCCTGCTGCGCTCCTCGCCACTGCATTGCGTGCGGGTGGCCGGCAATGATGTTTGCTGAAGTCGTAGCCAGCGGGGTGAGGCAGGCATCATGCGACATGGCAACGAAGGAGACTCAAGACAAGTCAGCAGCAATCAAAACATTCACCAGTTGCCGCATAAGTTTTGTGGCGGAGGTTTATGAGTTTTAACCCCCCCTCTGACATTTCCCTATTTATTGCCACAATGCCGTTGTTTCTTTGCTTTTTACAATTGGCAACAGGAAAAGATATAACTAAGAGCAGATAGCATCAATTATAGACTGCATAAGGGCAAGAAACCTGTAAAGGAAATATCAAGAATTGTTGGTGTGAGTGAAGTTTCAGTTCAGATTTGGATTAACGATTTCGAGATGACAGCGTGTTGGCAATACCAGTGTACAGTGGACTGCCAGGGAAGGCTCAAAAAACTTCCCAACGCACATTAACTGTTCTTAGGAGGCAACTTGATACTAATCCACATCTGTCAGCACGGAAATTGAAAGAAAAAACCCTGTACTTCTAGCTGATGTTTCTGTAAGGACCGTTCACCGCTGCATCCATGACGACCTGCTGTTTCAAGAGCTACCGCACACTTAAAAAGCCACTGCTCACCCTTGTCCAGAGCATAGGGTCTCGCGCCAAGGCTAACGCTCAGTTGATATGACCAAGCGCAGCACGCTGTGGAGTGACGAGGCAACGCTTTTTTACTGAAGTTGTACTTTAATGTGTAGCAGGTGCCCTGAAGTGATTTGCTTGACCCCTAGTTCACTTTTAGCAGAGTTAAGCATCCTGAGTCACTAATGGTGTGGGGTTGCTTCTGTACTTTGGAACCGTTGATCTGCTACCTAGGAATGTGATGATGAACCAATTTAACTCCTTGGAGCTGCTTTGTGATTATTTGTCCGGTCTTTGAAAATGCCGACTGATGTGTTTATGCAGGATGGTACTCCATGTCACAAAGCAAAATCTGTAATACAATGGCTTGTTGACTGTCAGGTAGACTTCATATGATTGGCCACAATTCACCTGACCTTAACCGTAGGAACTAATTGGAGCATTATCGCTTCGCTTCATAAGGCTGCCTCCCGAAAGTTGGGAATGCTGTACAGATGTCGTGAATTTTCACTTCTGAGCAGTTGCTTCAAGTTTATAAGGAATTCATTTGTCCTAACTTGAGTACTGCTTTCATATCTGGCTTCTGTCCAACTGTTAGATAGTGGAATCAAAGGCATTTCTTCTTATTAACTCTCCTCCTTTTAGTTGATAATCTTTCCTTTTTTCTCTTCGCTGCAATGTTGCTTCACTTCTTTACAGGTACTTTAACAGGCAATGTTCGGTAGATTTGGCATCCTGTGTACTGGAAGGCTGGGCTTTGGAACACACGTCTTGCCCGTGGTGCCCACTGTTTTTCTGTGATATTGGTCACACTAGAATAACCCGTTATAGTGCATCCTTCTTTCCTCACACAGCCAAACTGTGGAATGCTCTGCCTTCTTCTGTGTTTCCATACTCATACAATCTGTCTCACTTAAAAGCTGGTTTTTCCGCAAGACTTGTGTAGATTAATACAGTACACTGTATAACCTTTTCCTCTATTTTCAATTTCTTTCTGTTCTTTTATCGCCCCCAGGCCCCAGGGTCGTTACCCAGCCCGGGTGGGTTACCTCCGAAAAAGAAAGTTCCGCCTCCAAGCTGGAGGCTATTCATGAGGAGGAATAATTTAGAACCCACAAATAATCCACAACTTGGCAGAGTCAGTTCCTTCACACCTGCAGGAGTGTATCAAGAGAAAAGGAGGCCCATACACTACCGAAGTTTGTTAACTTCTCAGATAATTTTATTAATTATGCATCTGTTGTTTATGTCCCACACGCACCCAGGACATAATGCAGTGACGAGGAGGTACAGCTCTGATACATTATAAAGTATTGCATTGTATTGTATAGGTTGTAAGATAAAAAGCACAGATTAATACAGTAAACATATCTTTATTAATTAATAAAAAGTAAAAGTTATTACAATGGGAATGGCGACACGGGGAGGAGTAGGAGACTAACAACCTTTTTGGGGGTGTGGTCAGTCCTCCTCCTTAACCTCCACCACCACTTCTTACTCCACCTTTGTTAAAAAAAAAATAAATAAAAATTAATTTGTATAATGAACATCTGTGGCAAAAACGAACAAAATTGAACAACTCCTTCTGGTGGTAACAGTTTCTCATAAATTATGACTTGTAATTATAGGAATAGAATATGAATTATATTAAGATACTTGTACAAAACTACATGTGGGTGCATAGTCCGGGAGAATGTAGGCGGGTGGTGGAGGACAGTGGACAGCTTCGCCCTCCCGGCCCGTGCAGTCACCATAATTCCGATATTCCTGTATTTAGGTTCATTTGGTGCTGGTTATAAAACATTATGGAAAATATTAAATTTTCTCCTCAAAACCCCACACTTAGTCCCAGATGAGCTATTGTTCTGTAGTACATTATCAGTCTCTTGTTTACAGAGAGGTAACAGCTGGTGTTTACGCTCTCCCCATACAGTAAAGTTGGCACTTTCGTCATCTCACGCCTTGTTCACTGCTCAAGAGGGTTGGTCCTTTACCACATGATCTTTTGATTTCGAAATTTATAAATATTGTTGTAGAGTATTGTACATGTATAATGCTTCTCCATATACCCTGGTTTTATTGACTCATCAGATAGTTGTTTAAGTGTAAATGTTTATATATCAAGTTTGAAATAGAAATTATAAATCAAAATGTTATAAGACAATGGTTTAATAATGCTGCTAATGTTGGCTGTTTAAGTGTCTTGTTATGTCATCTCACCTTCTGCCTCGCCTCCTCTCATCCCTGCCTCGTCCTCACTACCTGCCTCCTCATTTCACTACCTCACCCTCGACTCATCACCTCCAATACCTGCCTCCTCATCCTTCATCTCACTACCCCTCCTCACCCCTCCCACCTCACTACCTGCCTCCTCATCCCTCACCTCACCTGCCTCCTCATCCCCTCACCTCACTACCTGCCTCCTCACCCTCCTCACTACCTGCCTCACCCCCTCACCTCACTACCTGCCTCCTCACCCCTCCCACCTCACTACCTGCCTCCTCCTCCTCACCTCACTACCCTGCCTCCTCACCACCCCTCACCTCACTACCTGCCTCTCATCCTTGCCTCCCTCATCCCTCACCTCACTACCTGCCTCCTCATCCCCTCACCTCCTCCCTCTTGCCTCCTCATCCTTGCCTCCTCATCCTTCACCTCACTACCTGCCTCCTCATCCTCACCCCCTCTTTCCTGCCTCCTCATCCCTCACCTCCCTACCTGCCTCCTCACCCCTCACCTCACTACCTGCCTCCTCATCCTTCACCTCACTACCTGCCTCCTCATCCCTCACCCTCACTACCTCCCTCATCCGTCACCTCACTACCTGCCTCCTCATCCCACCTCTCACTACCTCCCCTCATCCTCCCACCCCTCCCCACTACCTGCCTCCTCATCCCTCACCTCTACACCTCTCATCCCTCACCTCACTACCTGCCTCCTCATCCTCACCTCCTACCTGCCTCCCCTCATCCTTCACCTCCTACACCTTTACCTCCTCATCCCTCACCCTCTACCTGCCTCCTCATCCCCTCACCTCACTACCTGCCTCCCCACCCCCTCACCTCACTACCACCTCCCTCATCCCTCATCTCACTACCCTGCCTCCTCATCCCTCACCTCACTACCTGCCTCCTCATCCCTTGCCTCCTCATCCCTCACCTCACTACCTGCCTCCTCTCCCTCACCTCACTACCTGCCTCCTCATCCGTCACCTCACTACCTGCCTCCTCATCCTTCACCTCACTACCTGCCTCCTCATCCCCTCACCCTCACTACCTGCCTCCTCTCTCCTCACCTCACTACCTGCCTCCTCATCCCTCCCTCCCTACCTGCCTCTCATCCTCACCTCACTACCTGCCTCCTCATCCCTCACCTCACTACCTGCCTCCTCATCCCCTCACCTCACCCTACCTGCCTCCTCATTCTCACCTCACCTACCTGCCTCCTCATTCCCTCCCACCTCACTACCTGCTCCTCCTCATCCCCTCACCTCCTGCCTCCTCATCCCTCCCACCTCCCACTACCTGCCTCCTCATCCCTCACCTCCTACCTGCCTCCCTCATCCCCACCTCCCCACTACCTGCCTCCTCATCCCTCACCCCTCACTACCTCCTCATCCCTCACCTCTACCTGCCTCCTCATCCCTCCACCTCACTACCTGCCTCCTCATCCCTCCCTCACTACCTGCTCTCCCCTCATTCCTCCACCTCACTGCCTCCTCATCCCTCACCTCCCTACCTGCCTCCTCATCCCTCACCTCCTGCCTCCTCATCCCCTCACCCCTCACTACCTGCCTCCTCATCCTTCACCTCACTACCCTGCCTCCTCATCTTCACCTCTACCACCTCCTCATCCCTCCCCACCTCACTACCTGCCTCCTCATCCATCACTCATCACCTCCCTACCTGCCTCCCTCATCCCTCACCTCACTACCTGCCTCCTCATCCCCTTCACCTCACTACCTGCCTCCCTCATCCCCTCCCACCTCCTACCTGCCTCCTCATCCCCTCACCTCCTTCTACCCTCCCTCATCCCTCACCTCACTACCTGCCTCCCCACCCCCTCACCTCCTACCTGCCTCCTCATCCCTCATCTCTACCTGCCTCCTCATCCCTCATCTCTACCTGCCTCCTCATCCCTCCACCTCACTACCTGCCTCCTCATCCCTCCACTCACTACCTGCCTCCTCTCCCTCCCTCCCCTACCTGCCTCCTCATCCATCAACTCATCACCTCACTACCTGCCTCCTCATCCCTTCACCTCACTACCTGCCTCCTCATCCTTCACCCCTCACTACCTGCCTCCTCATCCCTCAACTCATCCACCTCCTTCCTGCCTCCTCATCCTCAACATCCACCTCCACTACCTGCATCCTCATCCCTCACCCCTCACTACCTGCCTCCTCATCCCTCCACCCCTCACTACCTGCCTCCTCATCCTTCACCTCACTACCTGCCTCCTCCCTTCACCTCACTACCTGCCTCCTCATCCCTCCCTCCCTACCTGCCTCCTCATCCCTCACCTCACTACCTGCCTCCTCATCCCTCACCTCTTACCTGCCTCCTCATCCTCACTCATCCCACCTCCTACCTGCTCCTCATCCCTCACCTCCACTACCTGCCCCTCCTCATCCCATCACTCATCACCTCACTACCTGCCTCCCCTCACCCCTCCCACCTCACCTACCTGCCTCCTCACCCCTCCCCCTCACTACCTGCCTCCTCATCCATCACTCATCACCTCACCTACCTGCCTCCTCATCCCTCCCCACCTCACTACCTGCCTCCTCATCCCCTCCCACCTCACTACCTGCCTCCTCATCCCTCCCACCTCACTACCTGCCTCTCATCCTTCACCTCACTACCTGCCTCCTCATCCCCTTGCCTCCTCATCCCTCACCTCACTACCTGCCTCTCCTCCTCCCACCTCCCTACCTGCCTCCTCATCCCCTCCCCACCTCCTACCTGCCTCCTCATCCCTTGCCTCCTCATCCCTCCACCTCCCTACTGCCTCCCTCATCCCTTGCCTCCTCCTCCCTCACCTCACTACCTGCCTCCTCATCCCCTCACCTCCTCATCCCTCACACCCCTCACTACCTGCCTCCTCATCCCTCACCTCACCACCACCTCTCATCCCTCCCACCTCCCTACCTGCCTCCTCATCCTTCACCTCACTACCTGCCTCCCACCTCCTCCCTTACCTCCTCATCCTCCCACCTCTCACTACCTACCTCCTCCTTCCCTCACCTCCTACCTGCCTCCTCATCCGCCTCCACTCACCCCTCACCTCTACCTGCCTCCTCATCCCTTGCCTCCTCATCCTTCACCTCACTACCTCCTCATCCCCTCCACCTCACCTACCTGCCTCCTCATCTCCCTCACCTCCCTACCTGCCTCCTCACCCCTCCCACCTCCTACCTGCCTCCTCATCCCTCACTCACCTGCCTCCTCATCCCTCACCTCACTACCTGCCTCCTCATCCCTCACCTCCCTACCTGCCTCCTCATCCCTCACCTCACTACCTGCCTCCTCATCCCCTCCCTCTTCCCACCTGCCTCCTCATCCCCTCACCTCACTACCTGCCTCCTCACCCCTCACCTCCCTACCTACCTCCTCCTTCCCTCCCCTCACTACCTGCCTCCTCATCCCTCCCACCCTCACTACCTGCCTCCTCATCCCTCCTCATCACCTCACTACCTGCCTCCTCATCCCCTCACCTCCCCACTACCTGCCTCCTCATCCCTCACCTGCCTCCTCATCCTTCCACCTCTTTACTACCTCCTCATCCCCTCACCTCCTACCTGCCTCCTCATCCCTCACCCTCCTGCCTCCTCATCCCTCCCACCTCACTACCTGCCTCCTCATCCCTCCCACCTCACTACCTGCCTCCCTCATCCCCTCACCTCACTACCTGCCTCCTCCCCCCTCACCTCCTACCTGCCTCCTCACCCCCTCCCACCTCACTACCTGCCTCCTCATCCCTCACCTCACTACCTGCCTCCCCTCATCCCCTCCCTCCTACCTGCCTCTCATCCCTCCCCTCACCTACCTGCCTCCTCATCCCTCACCTCACCCTGCCTCCTCACCCCTCCCACCTCCCTACCTGCCTCCTCCCCCCTCCCCTCCTACCTCCCCCCTCACCTCACTACCTGCCTCCTACCCCTCCCTCACTACCTGCCTCCTCATCCCTCACCTCCTCATCCCTCACCTCACTACCTGCCTCCTCACCTCACTACCTGCCTCCTCTCCCTCCTCACCCTCACTACCTCCCCTACCTCACCTCACTCACCGCCACCCTCACCCCTCACTCACCTCCATCCCTCACCACTCACCTACCTCACCCTCATCCTACCTGCCTCCCCACCACCCTCATTACCTCCTCACCCTCACCACCTCTCACCCTCACCTCACCTGCCTCCTCACCTTTCACTACCTGCTTCCTCACCTCACTACTTGCCACCTCCTCCCCTCACTACCTGCCTCCTCACCCTCACTCCTCACCTCACCTCCCTACTACCTGCACCTCACCCTCACTACCTGCCTCCTCCCTCACTCACCTCCCTACCTCACCCTCACTACCTGCCTCCCTCACCCTCTCACTCACCTGCCTCCATCCTCACCCTCACTCACCTACCTCACCTCACTACCTGCCTCCCCTCACCCTCACTACCTGCCTCCCTACTCACCTCCTCACTACCTGCCTCCCCTACCTCACCTCACTACCTGCCTCCCCTCCCCACCCTCACTACCTGCCTCCCTACCTCACCCTCACTATTTGTTTTTTTTTTTGTTTTTTTTTTTTTTTTTTTTTTTTTTTTGTTTTTTTTTTTTTTTTTTTTTTTTTTTTGTTTTTTTTTTGTTTTTTTTTTTTTTTGTTGCCTCCTTTTACTTCTTTCTTTCCTTATCTTTGCTTTCCTTTACTTTCCTTACTTACTTGCTCTCCCTTTCACTTACTATTTGCTCTCCTCACTTTTACTACTTGCTATTTTACCTTTATTATTTGCTCTCTTACTTTTACTCCTCACTATCTGTCTCTCTCTCTCTCTCTCTATCTCTCTCTCTCATTTTACTTTTTGTTTTTTTTTTTTTTGTTTTTTTTTTTTTTTTTTTGTTTTTTTTTTTTTTTTTTTTTTTTCTTCCTTTACTCATTTAATTTGCTAATTTCACTTTTACTTACTTGCTTTCCCTTTACCTTTACTTTAATTTTACTTTTACCTTTAGTAATTTACTTTTACTCACTATATTTTACTCCTTTTACTATTTGCTTTCCTTTCACTTTACTTTACTTGCTCTATTTTGTCTTTCATTTATTTGCTCTCACCTTACTGCTCTGACTTTAATTCCTATTTTACCTGCCTCCCTCACCCTCACTACCTGCCTCCCCTACCTCACCCTCACTCACCTGCCTCCCCTCACCCTCACTACTCTGCCTACTCACCACCCACTGCTCTGCCCCCTCACCCTCACTACCTGCCTCCCTACCTCACCCCTCACTCACTCCGCCTCCCCACCCTCACTGACCTGCCTCCCTACCTCCACCCACCACCTGCCTCCCCTCCCCTCACTACCTGTCTCCCACCTCACCCTTTTACCTGCCTCCTCACCTGCCTCACTACCTGCCTCCCTACCTCACTCCCACTTCACTTGCCTCCCTCACCCATCACCACTCACTACCTACCTCACCCTCACTACCTACCTCACCCTCAGTACCTACCTCACCCTCACTACCTATCTCACCCTCACTACCTGCCCCCTCACCCTCACTACCTGCCTCCACTACCCTCACTTACCTGCCTCCCTCACCCTCACTCACCTAACTCCCCACCCTCACTTACCTGCCCTCCCTCACCTCACTCACCTGCCCCCTACCTCACCCCTCACTCACCTGCCTCCCTCACCCTCACTACCTGCCTCACTTTCTGCCTCATTTACACACAATTGCAGGGTCTCAATTGTTTTATTTGACAAATACAAATATATATATATTGATAATGGCCTCTGGTGCCTCCTTCGCCACCATTTTATTACCTTTATATAATATCCTAATAAATGTAGCTATCCTAGCTGTGTTGGTTAGCTGAGCCGCAGATCTATGTGCTATTCAGTGCTGCTGTTCCTCATAGTCATTATATGCACAGGTGTCGTGCTTGGGCTGATGCCTGCCTCCTGAGGTAGCAGCCGTCCGGGAAGGAGAAGGACAGTCGACATCTCATCCAGGCTGTAACATAACTTCTGCTGCTGCTTTCTGTTCGAAGCACCTCCGCAGTCTGGCGTAGAAGCATCTTGCACTTGGTCCCATCCTACCAGAGGTTACTGAGTGAGGAGCTGCCTTGATCAACGTTCTGAATTTCTCTCCATATGCCTCTTCTTTCTTGTCGTTCTTTTCCTCCTGTGTGCATTTGTTACGGTGACATGCGTGCTGGGATCAAAATCCTGATGTCAAAGAAGACTGCTGTCCCCGCGTCCAGAATCCTCGAGCACTTGATCTTTATTTTATATTTTCTTTTATGGTTCTCTATTATTATATATTATTATTGTTATATTATTATTATTATTATTATTATTTATTATTATTATTTATTATTATTAGTATTATTATCATTATTATTATTTTATTTCAATTTTACTGATTCTGTATGTGACTATTGCTCGTAACTGGAGACGAAGATTACCCTAACTTGCTTGGACTGCTGGCGCACAAAAATATATCGAGTAATACTGTATCATCAAAATTACAGTAAATCTACTTGATTTAGATAAGTTCTTAAAGGCACACTTACACGAAGATTTGACCTTAACTAGATTACCTGTTTTTCCAGGCTTGTGACTCCACCTTATCTACTCAGTCAGGAGAAAACTGAAGGAACAAATCTGGAGGCCTTCCATAGCCTCGTATATAATTATAACTTACGTTCAATAATGACGTGAAATTTAATACATAATTGCAGATCTGCCACGGAGTGTTGTGACAAACCCTAACCTAACCTAACTAACACTGATACATATTGAGCTACGTGCAAAGGTGCAAGACCTGTCAGAGTAGAAAAATGACAAATTGAGAAGATAAGCAAAGTCTACAAAAACAAACGGAGTGTATGTCTACAAGGACGAGAGAAAGTATTTTAGTATGCAATGATCTAATCTGGGTCCGATTCTATATCTGCTTAAATTGTCTTATCTGAGGAGGACACTGCACACCGTTAGTCCAGTGCTGTGATGATCCTGCGGGTTAAGTAACAATGGTGGTTTCGTTTCACTAGTAAATTCGGGTAGAATTTAAAGTATAAATCGAACTCTTGAGGATGTAGTGTCGTGTAAATTTTCGTTCGCAAATGCTACCGATGTCACTTCAGGCTCTTACTATTTCGCTATTCTCGCGTTGTCACCGCAGATAAACAGCACAGGGAGTACTTACAGGTGACGATGGCAACTGCTCTAGAGAGTCTAGAGGCAGGACGAATATAACTCATGTGAGTAATGAGCACCTTTAATTATGACTCAAGCCCCCTTTGTCTGTGGTTTTAATCTTTTACCACAATTCAATAAGACGATTAAATCGCCTACAATACCTCCAGGACCCGGATGTTGAGCGTGCGTAGATGATAAATTTAAGCGTAATGTAGATGGAGAACGCATCTAACTTCATTTCACTTTAGTTACGTCACAAACATGACTCAAATGGCCAAACAGCATTGAAACTGCTGTAACTACTGTAGATGCATTTCATATTACCAAGTTGTGGCAACAGCCTGCAGGATGAATATGACTCCTGATCTGTTATTTATCTTTATTCCCAGTTTTAACTGTGTAATTTGTTCAGATCTCTCATGTGTTGTTTTCCAGTGGATATGGTCGTTGAGAATATGTGTAAGGTGAGAGAAAATATATAAGGTCTGAGAGATAAGGTTGTGGGAGGAAGGGAAGGAGGGCGAGAGGGAAGGGAGGGTGGAAAGGAGGAGACTGGGATGCCCTGCCACCTGGCTGCTGGAAGTACTATGCCTGTCTCCCACCTTCCCATAACTTTCCTTCCAGACCTCTGTGGCTGAAGAACTAATGGTTGAGGGCAGGTGGTGGGGAATCCCTGCTGATCTATGGTGTGGCCCAGCATACACATGAGGCAGTAAGTGGATCTGGTGGACGAGGAACCTGCTGGATTGGTTCATTTTGTTAGAGGTGTATCAAGGCCGTGCTCATGTAGTGGTCTGGCTCTTATACTACTATTTTCTTGAGATACGTAAATTAGTTCTTGTTCCTCTCTCCCGCCACATGCGTCCGTATTTATGGAAACTACAATTTGACTATATAGTCTTTCCGTCAGTAGTGTGGACGCGCCAACTCGAATAAAATTGATTAGTAGTCTTGGAGAATTCAGTGTAAGGAGGTGTCGTCAGAAAGGTACTACGTGGGTGTCTAGTTAATCTTGTCTACTCAGTCGTAACTAACAAATGCCACAGTACAACAAACACAGTTGTTATTACACACGATATAACTAGCACGAACACGAGCAGGAGTACTAAACACTGATAATAACACTAAAAACTAGCCCTTGGCTAGAAACTAATACCTGTACTACTACTGCTTTCATTAATAGCACTCGCGTTTATGCTGGTACTACCGTACTAGTAATACTAACACTAAAACCATCACTAATCCTAACAAACATAATAGCACAGCCTTAACACTAGAACAAAGTTAACACCAATATTTATTATAACACTGTCTTAAAAAAAATAAAAACTACATTCAGGAGCCGGTTCATGCCCAGTAGTTGCCATCAGTGCGTAACAGAGACGTGAACGATCGCCCAAGCGGCTAACGAGTCAATCATTTGGTGAAGAGGATAAAAGTAAAAGGAAAAGTAACAGAGACGTGACCGATCGCCCAAGCGGCTAACGAGCCGATCAGTGGTGAAGAGGATAAAAGTAAAGTTAAAGTATACCCTGAAATTAACACCAACACATCACACCACCACAAAATAGATAAGCGCATATCATCACAGACACAAGAAATCGATTAAATCGCCTCCCCCCTTCCCTTCCCCCCGTTCCCCGGTCTTAAGAACGTAGTGTCTGTACAGCTGTATGTGTTAGTATGTGTAGTTTTGTGTACGCAAGGGAACCTTCATGTGCGTGTGTATGTGGATCAGCGTGTGCGTCTCAGCGGGCGTGGCAGACAGGTGTAAGTTAGCGGGGTGGTGTTGGAGAGCAAGGTCACCCACCACGCCCTCCCTCCCTCCCTTACCTCTTGTTTTTATCAGATTTCCAAACTTTTCCTGATCACCAGGACGAAGATGAGGAGGAGGAGGCGGAGAAGGGAGAAAAAAAACTACAAGATGAGGGCGAAGATGATCAACGTAAAGGTTGGGGTTGAAGGAGAGTTGAAGACAGACTTGGCTTTACCGTGGCCCCACGACTGTCTGCTTATGGATAGGTGTACTGGGTGGGTGGGATGGGGGACGGGGAATGGTGTAATTCAACTCTTTCTATCACGCTAAGGCATTTCTAGACGATTGATATTGAAACAGTTTATTTTGCCAGAAAAATACAGATACAGAGTGGATAATAATAACAATATTAACATGGCTGAGCTGGCTGTGAGCCTGAGCTCTCTTGAAGGTTCGATGCGGCGGATAGTAGTAGTAGTAGTAGTAGTAGTAGTAATAGTAGTAGTAGTAGTAGTAGTAGTAGTAGTAGTAGTAGTAGTAAATGAATCGACAGTATACTGTATAAGTTTCTTTGGGGTTTGATGAAAGTGGACTTGTTCCATCTTGGCGAGTGGATGGATGGATGAACATACTGTATCTAGTTAAGGTCAAGTCTCTGTGTAACTGTGCCGCCTAACTAAAAATAAATGAACGTATCTAAATTGAAGTAAAGTAGTTCACTTTAATTTTGCTGATACAGTATTACTCGATATTATTTTTGTACGCCAGCTTAAGTCAACCAGAGTTAGGGGCACTCTTACGCCTCCAGTTACGAGCAATAGTCACCATACGAGAAGCTCAGTGAATTTCTGGACTCTCCGTGGTTCAGGGTAACCGAAGCTACCCTGATGCCATCTGTGTCTGGACGCTTCGGACTCTGTCTCGGAATGTGTTGTATCATGGCCCAACTCTGCACTCTCCCAGACACTCCCAGATGGCCTCCCACCCCTCCCTCTTTCCCTCTCCCTTCCCTTCCCTCTTCCTTTGCCTTTCCCATCCCTTCCTTCGCCCTTCCCTCTCCCTTCTCACTCCCTCTCCTAACCCCCTCCATTCCCATCACACAATCATCCTTCATCAAGCAAGAACTGGAGTGACAACAAGGCCACTTCACCACAGCCACACCCCGCCTCCCAGCTGCATGACCACACATACATATACATACACACACATACATACACACATATACACACACACACATACACGACTCTCTCTTTGTCTCAATTAGTTTGTTATTAATTTCCTCTTTGTAAATTCCTGATGTAGGAAAATACTATAACGTAATTGTAGTGACAATAATGGAAATTATGACACCAACAACATTTAAAATAATAATAATAATAATAATAATAATAATAATATATTTTAATTTCAAAAATACAAGACTAAAGTCCAATTAAACACAATTTTCCTTTATTTTCTATTCCACACGTTATCATCTTTTTGGTATATCCATCATGGTGGTGGTGGTATGGCTGGCTGCTACTTCACACTTTGATCAGGTGTTGTGGGTCGCCTGTATAACGGAGCTGAGAAGGCCGCTAACCACACCCTTCATTAGTCTGTCTGTGTGTGTGTGTCTACAGTATATTTATTCGTATTTATATAATACATATTTACAAATTATTCTCTTAAATTGTTTCCTAGTGATGTACAGTTTTAATAATATTAAGCAGTACAGTACATATTTATATATTCTTGCAAATGTTAACAACCAAATTATATTCTTATTCTTTATTTATAAATCTTCATCAATATTATACTGTACGATATATCCAATCTCGCATCTCGTCTTTGGTGCGCCCCAGTGTAAAGTATTTTTTACGAATATCTTCAGTTTTATATAAAGTTTGTGTTTCTATCCCGTCTATTAGTCCGTATTTACTGTGACCTGTGGTGTAATGGTTGGCATGCTCGCCTCACAAGCGAGGGTGACTCTATGGGCAAGTTTCTTTATGCCATTTGCTTCTGTCTACCCAGCAGTAATTGGGGACCTGGATGTTAATCGATTTGCAGATCGTGTTCCGGGGTAATGGTTAGCTATTGCAGTTGGCGAGTTGTCCGGTCTTCTTGGACTATTCCTTGACACTGGGTCATGCAACTTATTAATTTAGGGTGTAGTTGCTGTGTTGGCAACAGCTTCTACACCTTAAACAAATTTACGCCTAGGTGACCCTTGTGCTGGCCATCCTCGTTACACGAGGGGCAACCATTAATATTATTATTTACTACGCTTCAACAACTGTCTTTAAGTGTGTATCCCATCTTTGAGAATATACTTATCACCCACAAGAGATAAATGATACGAGATTTTAGTTTTCTCGAGTGATTTTGAGACTTGGCACAATTTATTTTTGTGGTAGTTGTGTACTGTATATTGTTACTATATGTTAATTATGGATCTTGCGTTATTAATATCGGTACGTGTATAGTACAGTACTATATACGTATTTGTTAGTTGTTTTTTATTATTATTATTATTATTATTATTATTATTATTATTATTATTATTATTATTACCAGTAGTAAATGAACCACTACTACCATTATGGACAAATTTCTCTCATCAAACAATTCCTTCTCATATTAGTTGCTTACATAACTCTTCCATTTTAACTATCTACCATCCATTCTTGGGACTCCCTCCAGTCATCCTACTTGGGGAGGATAATATATCGTCTCAGTGACATTCTTCTCTCTCCTTATTTTACCATCTAGTTCCTCCTCTTACTTGTTTGTTATTTAGAACTTTCCAGGAGAAAGTGAGGTAAAGAGAGAGAGAAAGAGAAAAGGAGCAGGATATGCCCTCATTAGTATTTAATTACTCAGGGGTGACACATGTAATTTACCCACCACCTACTCCACTTCTTTTTCCTACCCCTCCTTCTTCCTTCTCCTCTTTCGTGTGTCAGACGGCCCTAGAAGGTTGTTAGGACCACACCCTACAGTTTTTTTTTTGTGGTAGCGGACTTAAAAAACAAGCAAGGTCACCATCACCCACTATCACCCTATAACCCTGTACCACATATCCCTGCACCCTATAACCTTGTACTACCCTATCACCCTGTATCCTATAACCCTGTGTCCTATAACCCTGTGCCCTCTAACTCTACACCCTGTACCCTATAACACTCTACAATCTGCACCCTATAATGCCATACACTCTATAATAATAATAATAATAATAATGGTTGCCCCTCGTGTAACGAGGATGGCGGGCCCAAGGGCCACCTAGGCGTGAATTTGTTTAAGGTGTAGAAGCTGTTGCCAACAGCCACACCCTAAGTTAACTTGTTGCATGACCTAGTGTCAAGGAACAGTCAGAGAAGACCAGACAACTTGCCAGCTGCACTGGCTAACCATTACCCCGGAACACGTTCTGCAAATCGATTAACATCTAGGTTCCCAATTACTGCTGGGTAGACAGAAGCAAATGGCGTAAAGAAACTTGCCCATAGTTTCACCCTGCCCGGTGATAGAACCCGGGTCCACTCGCTTGCGAGGCGAGGATGCTGACCATTACACCCATTAAGGAATTCTGTATTTTCTCCCTTGGGAACCCCTGCTAGACACACCTTATACATTACTATAACACCCTTTTACATCCTATAACCTCTTTTAACACTCTACACTGCTTACAACATCCTCCAGTATCACCATGCAATATTAAAATTACAATATTTTACAAGACTGTATTATACTGTTATATTATACAGTAAATCATCTAACAGCAGTATCAACACCACAAAAACTGTAATATGTAACTCCAGTTTTCTTGAAGTTTTTCTGAGAATGTTATTTCCACAGTACAGTAACTATCCCTGTAACACACCATATTATACAGTATTAACTCTCCCTGTAACACACCATATTACATGAGTTATGACATTACATGACAAGGGTTACTGCCACTAACACCATTTAAATGGACACAAGTGATCTGAAAGTTGATGCACACAATAAATTTGCCAGAGACAAGTAAGTGTTCCACAAAATCTGCACAAGAACAAAATATACCATACAGAAAAATTAGGTCAAATAAGAATGAGTCAAGGTGGATGACCAGAAAACTTAAACATGACATAGGAATAAAGAAAGGAATATATAAAAAATTAAAGGGAGGGGAGGAGCAGCTCATAAATAGGTATAATGAACTATCTAGGAATGTTAAGAAAAATGTAAGGAAAGCAAAGAGAGACTATGAAATCACAATAGCAAGAGAATCCAAGGCAAATCCCAAGGGATTTTTCCAGGTATATAGGACAAAGGTCAAGGACAAAGTTGGGCCTTTAAAGTCAGGGAGGGGAGAAGTGATAAATAGCAGTGAAGAAATAAGCAACGCATTGAACAGCTACTTCTTATCAGTTTTCACAGAAGAAATTTGCCATGAAATTCCAGAGGTGGAACTGATATTTAAGGGAAAGGAAGAAGAGAAATTAAAGAATATCACTATCAGAAAAGAGGATGTTCTTAAGAAGATAAATAAACTAAAGAAAACAAAATCCCCAGGGCCGGATAAAATTTTCCCTCGAGTCTTGAAAGAGTGTAGGGAACAGATTAGCGGACCCCTCGTAAACTTATTTACAAAATCATTAGACACGGGAGTTGTGCCAGACTTGTGGAAACAGGCAAATGTAGTACCCATATTCAAAAAGGGAGACAGAGCATCAGCGTCAAATTACCGGCCGATCAGTTTGACGTCAGTAGTGGGGAAATTTCTTGAATCAATTATAGCAGATAGCATCCAATCGCATCTAGAGAAAAGCAAATTAATCTACGACTCTCAACATGGGTTTACAAAGGGAAAATCTTGTCTAACAAATCTGCTGACGTTTTTTAGGAAAGTCTTCGAGGTAGTAGGTAATAACGAAAATTACGATGTTATTTACTTAGACTTTAGCAAAGTATTTGACAGTGCCGCATCAGAGGCTTCTGAGAAAAATTAAGGCTCATGGTATCGAGGGGAAAGTTTTAAATTGGATAAAATCATGGCTCACCGATAGAACGCAGAGGGTCAGCGTAGATGGTGTTAAATCTGAGTGGGGCCGTGTAACCAGTGGGGTTCCCCAGGGGTCAGTACTAGGCCCACTCTTGTTCATAATCTACATAAACGATCTAGATACTGGGATCAGCAGTGACATAAGCAAGTTTGCGGATGACACCAAAATAGGGCGGCAGATTAATTCAGGGCAGGATGCAAATGCATTACAGGAGGATCTAAATAAACTGCAGGGGTGGTCTGAAAAATGGCAAATGAAATTCAACACCAGCAAGTGCAGCGTACTTAATATTGGAAGAACAAATACTGATAATGTATACAGCCTTAACAACATCAACCTAGAGAAGTCGACTTGTGAAAGAGACCTAGGGGTACTTGTAAGCCCGGACCTACGGCCTAGAAAACAGTGCGTTAATGTTCGAAATAAGGCAAACAGAGTATTGGGTTTTATATCTAGAAGTGTAAGTAACAAGAGTGCAGAGGTCTTATTGCAACTATATCTTGCGCTAGTCAGGCCACACCTCGATTATGCGGTTCAGTTCTGGTGCCCCTATTATAGAATGGATATAAATTCACTAGAGTCGGTGCAGCGAAGAATGACAAAAATGATTCCGGGACTTAGAAACCTTCCATATCAGGATAGGTTAAAGAAACTTAACTTGCATTCCCTAGAAAGACGAAGAGTGCGGGGAGATATGATAAAAGTATTTAAGTGGGTGAAAGGAATCAATAAAGGGGATATAGATAAAGTTCTTATAATACGAGCAGGATAGGACTCGGAGCAACGGATTCAAGTAGGATAAGTTTAGGTTTAGGAGGGAGATAGGAAGAAACTAGTTCACAAATAGGGTGGTGGACGAGTGGAACAAGCTTAGCAACTTTGTAGTGAGTGCGGGAACTCTCGAAAGTTTCAAAAGGAGGCTAGATAGATTCATGGATGATAGAGAGTGGTAGTAACTCTCAACAGGAGCTGCCATACACAGGCCAACCGGCCTATTGCAGACTCCTTATTTTCCTATGTTCTTAAACCTTAAGTGTGGCAAAGTATGTGTGACCAATATATCATCTGCTCTGGCCTCTTTAAGTGGTTCTAACATCTAGATTCCTGCCTGTAAGTGTCTCTGTGAGACTCTTCACTATAAGTAGCATTCTACATTTCCAATTAGACTCAAATAGACTTGTTCCTCTTTAATTGTTACAGTACACTCGTTCATATAACTCACCTTAGCCTTTGTCCACAATCCTCTGATACTGTACTGGTCCCTTTTCCATGAACCATAAACATTTTTAACTTTAATTCCAGCATGCTATCTCCCTCACTTTTATTTACCACATCACTATACTTCATGACTTATGCTTCAAACTTATACTTTAGAAGTTTTCTCACATTTCTTCCTCCTGTGTTGTGATGTCTATTTCACCATATCTCACCCATTCTCTCCCAGTCTGTAATCCTATTGCCCCTGTACTGTACTTACTTCTCATTTCATCCATGAAGGGTTTTCTGCATCTAATTAACCAAATGTATAAGTATTGGTAAGTGTAAACATGTGTCTTTGAGAGGGTAATTAGGTACCATTGTACAAACATGCTAATCAAGAAAATGTTTGATCACGTCTCTCCCTTCACCTTAATTGCCTTGCTAATGTAGGATGTCAGGTGTAGTCTAATGGTACAGGTACTTCAGTTCAGTGTTTAAGTCACTGAAATGTAATACAGTAATACACAAATTATGAATTGAGAGATGTTGTAAATGAAAATCCTTATGAAAGGTCCATTCCTTTTAATGTAAAAATAACATCTACACTTTGGCTCAGGTGCTCTCAAAACTCATAATATCTGGCACAGATAATCTTAAAATGACTAACTTGCAACCTTGCACAACACAGTCCTGCACTAAACATTTGTTAGTTAGGTATCCTTATCAAACTTGTTATTAAAACTCCTATTGTATACATTATACTAATTTTAATAAAATGTACAGAAGGCCCCCCAAGTTCACGGACTTTTTTTTCGCGATCCTCTATTATTTGTAGATGACACTCTGGATGTACCCAAGAATGTCTGTGGGTAGTTTAAAAGTTGCCGGCAGTTTTGCGGCTGGGACAGGGAGCCATTTGTTCTAGAGACAGTAATTTTCTTTACCTGTATTGTAAATATATGTGTGTAGACACACACACACAAAACACATACAAAAAAATAACTGAAAAATCCTCTCACAAATAATCAGAAACAAATTTATTAAAAATGTGAGTCTACCCTCAAGTCCATGCTTTATGACTTTATTAATAAAGCATGAACTTAAGGGTAGACTCACATTTTTAATAAATTTGTTTCTGATTATTTGTGAGAGTATTTCCCTTGATTGTGTGTGTGTGTGTGTGTGTGTGTGTGTTTGTGTCTACACACACACACATATACAATACAGGTAAAAGAAATAATTTTCCTAAGATCAAACCCATAAAGGGAATATCCATTTCTTTGTACACAAGTAAAAATGTACCCCCCTCCCCCCCTGGGTCCGCAAATGTTATTTGCCGATTTGCGGCCATTTTGAGAATCAAACCCCAGCGAATTTGGGGGCCCCCCTCCTTACATCCAAACTCATGTCTGAATCATATAACTGGTGCATTGCAAATGTCTTACAAATGCAATAAATTATTAAACAACAAAACTTAACACCTAATCAAATAAATGTCAGTTAAAATTAATGAAAGATAGCATATGAGAGGATATCTCCGAGGCTCTTTATTCTGGCCACTTTGCACCAAGGCAAGAAAAGTCTTGCAAGAGTGGGAAAAAATTGAGTGCCCATGACTGACTAAACAAAGTAGAATGTTTATCTTAAATTCATGGCAGACTGCCTCATGCATGGTACAGTATATGAGAGATCTGCCATCAATAGGTTCATAACTTGACAATTAATACATTTTGGCCAGTAGTTGGCTGTAATTCCACACAAAAAATTACTCTAATGATTAGAGGATATTATTGAGGGACATAAAATACATTTTACCATTGTATGAATAGAACACAAAAATAATTCTGTGCAGTACATGAGCTTAAAAGACACAGATTGTCATGCTGAAATATACTCTTGTGTAAATCATAAAGCTTATTGATAAATATCATAAATTTACATTTAATATAATGTACAGAACAACTGAAACCATGTATACATTAAAGGGCATACAGATGTATTAGTAGGATAGAAATATATTACCAATGAAGACAATAAATAAGATTGACAAGTTAACACCGAAGTGCACAAAAACTTGCATTTTAACTTAAAAAAGTTTCTATTTATAAAATTTATTTCACCAACAACAGAGCTACCAAGCAAACAAATGAGCATAAAAGCTTAAAGTCAACACAGTGAACTTTTACTCTCATAAATGAAGCATATTTATTAAAACGACAGAGAGTTATATGTTAAGCGGTTACCATTCGCTCTTCAGTAAAGCGTTCATTGAGGGATCGAGTAGTCTGGCTGGGGATGTGTCTGAACCCCTTTACTCCTGGCCCGGGACCATTATTTAATGACACCTCCTCTTTCCCCTGAAGCATCGCTATTTCTTTTTGTACTTTGGGATCCAATATTTGCCTATGGGGTTCTGGCATGGATCGAGGTTCTGGCATGGATCGCAAGTTTTCTGGAGTTACATTTGTCATGGGCATTGACATTCTAGCTCTTGGATCCCTATTGGAGATTATATTATGTTTGATGGGTCTTCTGGGAGGATCTTTAGACATCTGGAAAGGGGGCTCTGGTGGAGGGTAAACACGATCATTTACAACTGTAAATGTTGTTGAAGCATAATTGCTGGATGCATTTTGGTTCATTCTGTTTCTGTTGAGGCGTGGTCTATTCCGGTGAGCAATACCTGAAATATTAATGCAATTTAGTTATAATGGACTGAATAACAAAGAAAAAGAGCCCAACCACTCAGAAAATACTAATACTGTAACTAGACTCAGACCCGAAAGAGGTTAAGATAAGCTGGGTTTGACAGGCTGTGGGTAAAATACTGTAGGTAGGATGACATCACAGTTGGTTTATGTTATGTTTGGGTGCAGATCCTGAAAATAGTACGTTATATCCTTACTCCTAGCTACAAAAAGATTTTGGAAAGAATTTTGTACTCCCATCAAACCACAGTGATCAAGACATCACTGGGAATTTCATTAAGTGTCAGCTTTAATGAGGTGTCCTCTTTTGCAAATATGGACACAAAAAACATCTTAGTTCAGATAATTTATTAAAAATATTTAAACTTTCAATATAAAGAATTATATACAGTACAAAAAATTATATCTGACCAGGGCTATACTCAACATGCTTGACTTGGACTCTTTATTCTAACCTTAAGTGATATTTGCTTCAAGAAGAAAATTCCAGCACCGACTACAGTACGTGTGTTAGTTAGTCCCTCCTACCATGGTCATAATGTTTGAACTCTGATACACTGCCCAATGCATGCTTAGCTACAGACTATCAATGCCACTTATATGAACAAGTTACTTGTGACTGGTAGGTGTGTGTCTCATGCTGTCGAGTGTTCTGAATATTAAGACTTTTGTGGTGTTTGACAGTTAAAAATGTCTGCATTTTATGATCAGCAAAGGTCTAAATTATCTTCTTAATATTTAAGGCAAAGTTGCAGTAAAATGTATGGACCTTGTATGTATATTATGTATGCATATATGCATGTGGGATATGGTAATAACATTGCCACACGCTGCTAGCTAGGCTGAATGAATAATACATAAATGGAGCACATACATAATATACATACATAATATATAATCCAGCATACATAATATACATACAAACACCTGTATAGTTTTGTAGGTTCGGTTTACTGGATAAGAGTATGTACACAGAGGGGGGGTAGCACTCCTCAGCTAGGCTCCTGGTCAACTGCTATAGACGACGTATGGCAAGTGATACATTAGCAGCTTCCATACGTCGCCAGGCACATTAATTAAGCATGTGGGATATGGTAATAACATTGCCACACGCTGCTAGCTAGGCTGAATGAATAATACATAAATGGAGCACATACATAATATACATACATAATATATAATCCAGCATACATAATATACATACAGACCTGAGAAAAAAATAGTCCACATTCAAGAGGTGTCTTGATTACCCAGTACAGTACAGTATCTTGTTGAACTCAGGGTTCTACTTCACTTTTGTCAGACTTCTATTAATATTCATATTATAATACATAAACATATAACTGAACAATACTTCTGTTTTCCAAACTCCAATACTTTGTACTCTGTACTAGCCATAAAAATTAATCTAAGCTAAGATCATCCTTGGTTCTTGGTAAATTCTGTCAATCAACAATGATAAATAACAAAACTTGAACTGAACAGCCTACTAAATCATACATACCATTGTGTTGTGAATGATGTGAAGCAATGTTGTTTTTTATACTGACTGTCAATCCCCGCTGAGATGTGAGAGATACGACGGAGCTGGCACCCCTCACTGACTCGTGACCTCCAACATTCTGCAGAAGAAAATAATTGACATCATTAGAATGCATTGTAGAATTTTTAAGTTTTACTGAAAATCAGATAAATTTCATATACCTGTATTTAATAAATCAAGAGGCTCTGTATAATCCAGTGTCACTTGTTTGTTGCTTTATCTCATTTTTTTCTGCACTCCTCCCCTCTTGCTATTTCCTCCCTTTTAGGTGTCTTTCACTTGATCCATCCTACACAAAAAATGGGAATGGAGCAAAGACAATACCTTTAACGGAATGAAAACTACATACATTTATTTTTATTTTCTGATGTTTGGCATTCCTATTTATTTTACCACATCTTGTTAATACAAGCAAGGTGATATTTAGACATTTTTTACCCAATACTTCCTAAGGCTGGATGTCGTCTTCAATGACATAGGATCTTTCCCTGCAACATGGCTGCTACCGCATAATGCTTTGGCCATTAGATAATTAAGAAAATATCTTCCTGGTTATGTGAGCAAGAATAAAAAAGTGCAGCCATAGTCATTCTATTTTAAATTTTCTTTACTCTCCTTCCATTTTGTGTGAGATGTATCATGGGTGGCAGAATCCTCAAAAAGTGATGGGGACAGTGGTGCAAGTGCATATAGTACAGCAACAGGATATGCATCACAAAATTAATAGAAATACCTGTACCCACATCTTGCCTCATTGTTTATTACTTTCCCTCCTGAAGCTAATTTGTCTGGACATTCATCTCATGGTGGTGTATTATATATTTTTATTGTTTCACTTCATTTTCTTCTCTCTTCAGGTGACAAAATTATGACTATTTAGAGAGAATTCTTGAGATTCAGTATATTTTGAAAACAAGTATACCCCAAAAACGGGTTACATTTAGGGGAAATACTACACAAGTTTCGTTGATACCCTGGAGATCCGACAATCAGGAGAGGAGTGGCAGAGTTGATTTGAATTTGGGTTGTGGTGGCATGGTGCGAATTCTTGCTATGAGAGGGCTATGGGTGCTGCCTCTTGCTCATTCCTGCCTCTGTGCTATTGTTTACACTTCCCATGTGTCTCTGACTTTGTGATTTTTTTTGTAATTTCCGACTTCGTGTGTCATGCCAAAATGCCCCAGTGATAGTGCCTCTTGTGCTGCCCCTCTTATGTGATGTGATAAGGCATACTAAGAGTGGTGATGGACCAGCAAAGTTTGGTAGAGACTTGAACTTGCCACCTTAGCCTGTCTACCATCCTCAACACAGGTAAATACATGTAAGTCCCAATTTATGCTTTACATTGATTATTTAAGGCTTATTATGCTTGCTTTATATGTCTGTTTAATTTTCTTGCTTTATAGTGTGCACAACAGAGATATAACAAGAGTAGATGGGAGTTTTTGGAGGGTGGCCGGTCCCTAACCCCCAGAATTTGTTATATTCTTATGGGATTAATTGCTTCAGTAACCGTTGATTCACTAACCAACGACTTTTCCCGGTCCCCCATATGTGTCGGTTATTGGGATATACCTGTACAAGTTATCTTGTGTTGTACAAGTGTTTTCATTTATTTAACCCCAATTATTAAAATTTAGTGGACCTATAAATGCTTCAAGAAGTCATTTTATTATACACGTAGAAGGGAAGTATATCAGAACAACTCCTTTACAACTGTCAGAATGAAAGAAAGAAAAAAATTAAGGGAACATACAATGTAGGTATGTGTGTGCATGTATACATTCATTTCTCACCATATCTTACATTCAGCAGCAATTGCTATCAAGAAAAACAAAAACAAAAAACAATCCAATTTCATTTCTCTTTCATTAATCCTCCCCAAATCCCACTACATTGAAATCTAATACTGTACCCCATAGTTTATTTTTACTCTGGTCTTCACAAAATTTTCCATGACTGTACAGTATTACCGTACTCTGACTGGCATGGCTAGGGCGGTCAGTACTGTCAATATCTCATGAACAGATTGAGCCATAAGGTTCAAAATTGGCATATATAATCAGAGTGACATCCCTAAAGCTCTTTGTTGTGGAGGTTAAGCTCATAAATTTGAGTTAATACCTTACTCAGTTGCATTCTATTTATTTCCAGATACATTACTGTATTGTACATATATGAATGCATCTGTTCTGTCTAATTATGTTTCTACATGTTCTTAGTTCCTTCCCAAGTTCATGTAAATTATCCCATCCATGAAGTCTTTCTTGCATCATTACAATTGGGTGATTTTTATTAAAGGTTATCAACTTGATCAACAGCAAAATGTCATCAGTGGTAAAACTTTTTATGATTTAAAATTGTATAAATAATACTGGTAAATATCAAATAAAAAATGAAGTGGACAAGACATTAAAAAAAAATTACTTACTGTATTCAGTATCCAAAACTTTATACATCTGTAAATAAACATTCCATCATCCTCTCCCATAATGTACAGGCCATTTTCCTTCACAGTACCTAATGTACCTGATACAATGTTCACATACACACTCTCAACTATCACCTTGTATCCTTAGGGTAACTACAGTGTATCTCTCTAACTTGAATTTTGAAGAATACTACTCCATTCATCGACCATATTCATTGCCATATATTAAAGTAGGAAGCATACAACCATCTCTTGAGTTCCTTCTTCACCTCCAGGCTTTCACTCCTCTTCTCCTGTAACTCATTCTTCATTTTAATTTTCTATGTACAGTACTGTACAGCCTAGTACGGCTTAACATAATCCACTATATCGTCCTTTCTTAAATTATCTAATTCCTGTCCATTTTTGTGTGGGGTGGATCATTGGGTTCAGAAATCTCAAAACGGGAAGTACAGTGGTCCCTCGGTTAACGAACACAATTTGTTCCAGAAGGTCGTTCGTTAACCGAAATTTTTTTAACCAAAACCATTGTTTCAATGGGATTTTGGGTAATTGGTTTAAACTCACCGAAAATTACATACAAAGTAAAAATAAATGCAGTAAAGTACACTTACTTTAAGATGTGTATGTAGAAGGCTCCTGGTTGATGATGATGATGGGAATTAGAAGTGGGGGTGGAGAAGGGAGAAGAGAAGGAAGTGGGGGTGGAAGAGAAATCACCCCATGCTTCATGCCGTAATTTCACCCATAAAATTTTAAGTTCACTAGGTGTAATTCAACATTATTTTCTTTATATCAACACTGCACTGCACTATATATTGTCAATATGTTAAATTAATTTCAGAATGACCAATAATTGTACTGTAAAAATAGTTTATGTTCAAGAGAGTCTCAAGCAAGATGTTATCTCCACTGAACAGAGACATAAACTGACGCCATGCTGGGTGAGTCAAGTGGCTGTTTGGCGCACTAAAAACTAGTTTTTTGTACTTCAATTATGTTAAATAATTGTTAAAATGACTAAAAATTTTAATATAAAACTTGGAAAATATATTTGGAATATTTACTCAAATGGGAACGAATTTAAGCCTAAGAACCGATTACTGTATTGGCGGACTAATATTCCAGCTGATGAGCAAGCGAAAACATGTAGAGAGGAATTCGTAAGGAATTCGTTAACCGAATTTTTTTCGTTACCGTATATCGCGGCCTATAAGGCGTCGGGGTGCATAAGACGGCCCCCCCAAATATCCAATTAAAAAGTAGCTTTTGAGCTCTATTTGCTGTATAAGACCAGTACCCCAGATGTGACACTTACCCACTGACTCAGTAGTCCTTTACCAACCATCCTTGGTTTTTTAAAATAAGGCCAATTCACCTCAAGTAATGTCATCAAATATTACCCGCTGGTGTAGTGTAAACACTAGTGACGTCACTGAAGCGTCTGCTATTTACCGGTAACTGGAACTAATGTCTGTGTCGAGTAAAATTTTTCCATTTACTTGAAATGGATTTACCGATTTATTTGTTTATTTATTTATTTATAATATACTGTAACATATTAAACACACTGCAAGTATTTTCTTTCATTTATACGGACGATCGGTGGTGGGAGTGTTCCCTCGTCTCGGTGGTGTGACTGTGTTCCGACTATTTATACAACAGGTGGTTCAACAGCAACCACCGTATTCTAATTGTGGTGTTTCATTAGGATTTGAGTGAAAAAGGTTACCGGTATGTACTTACTACATACATTTATTACACAAACATAATATATATATATATATATATATATATATATATATATATATATATATATATATATATATATATATATATATATATATATATATATATATATATATATATATATACATATATACATACATATACATACATACATACATACATACATACATACATATACATACATACATACATATATATATATATATATATATATATATATATATATATATATATATATATATATATATATATATATATATATATATATATATATATATATATATATATACATACATACATGTCTTTTAACCTACATCCTCCTCCCTGTCCTAATCCTCACCTCACCCTCCTTACCCTTCCTCCCATCCCTGCCCCGCCCCGCCGTTCCGTGCCCCGCCCCGCAAAGCCCCGGCCTGGCCCGATCAACCACCAATCCCCATATGTTTGTGTCCCGTGAGTTATGCTTCGAAATCGGTGGTTAGTGTTACTTAATATTGAGATAATTACAGAGCTTCACTCAGTGTGTTTTTATGCTAGTATGATTTGTAATGTACTCTTTGACGCGTAGTGATAAATAATATTCAATGTAGTGAGCAGAGCTTCACTCCCAGACCCAGCCTAATGAGAATATTGTCGTGACGGAAACTATAGTTGCCAAACATTGACGTAACGTATAAAGTAAATATTTGTTTTTCTTTACGGATACACTTCCAACTAATCCATCATCCCTTTCGGATTGTACATACATACATACATACATACATACATACATACATACATATATACATACATATATACATACATACATACATACATACATAAATATATACATACATAAAATATATACATACATATATACATACATATATACATACATATATACACATATATACATACATATATATATATATATATATATATATATATATATATATATATATATATATATATATATATATATATATATATATATATATATATACAACAAAATATATGTACAAAAAATAAATGTTAAATGAATTACCGTATTTATGGTGCATTAGGGTACTGGTCACTTTAGACACAAAGACGAGCTATAAATAGCCCATCTCCCCCTCTTCTTACAGCTGCCAATGGGAAGCGTCTTGGTAATTAAATTTGATGTTTATTTTCATTGTCTAATTTATCATGTATCAAAGTAATATTACTAAAAATTGTGTAGGTAGTAGGCAGCTACCAAACAGGTAGATACTACCGCCTGGGAAGATATTGGAAGCATAATGTGTTGTCTAATGGTAGACCCTGCTGCCATATGGCATCACGAAAATTGTGACCAAGTCCCAGGTTCAGCGCTGACCTGACTTTCTGCCTCATTTACACACAATTGCAGTTTGAATTGTTCCTCTAACTTTGACAACACAACATACATACAGTATATTATTTCTCACTTTTGATCTTTTTTTTACTTTTTGTATTTATTTATGGTTAGTTACTTAAAATAAGGCCAATTCACCTCAAGTAATGGCATCAAATGTTACCAGCTGGTGTAGTGTAAACACTAGTGACGTCACTTAAGCGTCTGTATTTAACTGTCAGTAGTTTCAAGAATTAATGCAGTCATTTACTGAATATTCCTTGTAAAAAAATAAATTTTAAATTAATTATTTATAGAAGTATTATTATCAGTAAATATACCGATATGCATTACTGACCACCTCCACGGCTAAAAATAGCCCAATCTCGCGGTCACTTTCCCTTTCTTGTCTCCTCACTGGCAAATGGGAGGGGTGTGTGATGATAGCTGTGTTTATTACAGGGGTATAATTCTCTTTTACGGTATGTTAGACAGGTTTATAATACATTTTTATTATTTTAATATACCGGTAATCTTAATTTGAATCCAGCTTGCCAAACGTAAGTTTCAGTATAAAATAATTACTGGTAGGACTTTGTGAGTGGCTTACGATGTTTCCATCACCACTCTGACACAGTAAACCACAATATTTAAGATGTAAGAATTTTATATTTGTTGCTTAAGACGACCCCCTAACTTTGGGCAGATTTTTTTAATGTTCAAATTTCGTCTTATAAGCCGAGATATACGGTAACTGAAATTTCGTTAACCGAGGCGTTCGTTAACCGAGGGACCACTGTAATAGTGTTTTATGATGTGTAGAAAAGACAGTCCAGAGTTAAGGTACCAGCAGAAATATTAAAACATTTGCTCATATCCTCCACTTGCATACATAATATACAAAGTGAATATTGTACTGTGTTAGTATTTACACCAAATATCCATTTTTAAAATAAAAAATAAAGACAAAATGTGGCTACATTCTGCAAACATCCACACATGGCTTCTGCATAAAATGAAGCTAAACACTACAAACAAATTAAAGAATATACTGTACTAACTTTTTCTGTGAATGTTTCTATTCTGTTGAGACTTGTATTAGTGTGGGTGTTGTGGGCGTTCTGCATCTTGTGAAGTAAGAGCTGATCTGAACGTAGCCCCCTGACAATAGTGCCGCTCCCAACTCGCACTCCGAGAGGTGTTCCCAAGTTGCCCTTGGTCTGCTGGGATTGATCATAAAAAGTCATAAACTAACAGTCAAACTCATAAATAAACTGCACTTTAAAAATGCACGAAAATTTGTTTTAAATATGCAAGAACATCCTTCAAATGCACAGTGAGTTTCGAAATGATCAATATGACCTGTGTTACCTACTGTAGGTAGGATTGTCAAAAATCTTTGCTTGTGGTGTCATATTGTTTCACACAGTGTGGGTGGATAATTTTCTTAGTGTGTGTACATGGGGTGAATCAGGGCAACAGAACCTCAGAGGAAATGATTGGGAAAATGGTGTAATTAAAGTGTAGAAAATGTTGAGAAATGACAAAAACCATTGAATATAAAGATGTATATAAAACCCACACTCTTATAACCACTCTTCACTAATTATTCTGACTTATTGGGAGATTCTTATAACCCCGCCAGTATAAAGGGATTCTATTTGTTGAATAAAATCATCTGATATTTGCTGAATAAAATCAGTTTTAGGACATAAATGTTCCAGATGCCAGAGAAAAAGGCAATGTCGCCAAGACAATGCATAAAGCTATTTCTTCAAACTAACCTTCGATTCCTCCAGTAATGCCTCTGCGTTCATGTATGTTATTGGCTCTGAGACTGGTGTTCTGCGTGATACTGCTAAAGTCCTGCGTGCTTGCTGGATCTTTTCTCCTCGCTAGTTTTTGTCTAAATGCAGTGTCTGTGCCCATCACCTGCTGTGTATGTCTCCTGTGAGCAAAAATATTGGTTTAAATAAAATATTAATACCTAATAACCTACTACAGCATTCTCATCTGGTGTTACAGTTTATGAAAACAAATGACAGATTGAAGTCTTGCTCTAACCTGCATTATGCAAGAAACTGGGAAATTAATATTTAAGCTTTTTCACTAAAAATACATGAATACACAAAACCAAATAATGCAATATATTATACAGAATAACTACTACCAATAGACCAATTTGAAAATTTGACAACAAAAGCATCACTGTATCCTAATAGGAACAAAATTCGCTCTTGTCTACAACACAATGGTCCAAATATAATCCTTTACCATGAATTGAGGAATTAAATATTTCTCCAGAATTATGACACATAACAGGGGATAGGAGTGGAGTACAAGAGCTGAGAGATGAATACAGAACATCCTGGAATATTGAAGTTAGAATAAAGCAATAGTAAATTCGGGATAGAGATATCGAGAGTGATACAAGTGTTGGGGGCAGTACTGAATTCCTACCGTTAACTTTTACTCTTATTCGCAAGGGAAAAAAATACTATTCCTATAAACCACTGTTTGTTGCAATCATAAAATTTTATTTATACCATTTTGACTTTAAGTTACATAAATCATCAAGTGTTGCGTACAAGATTCGCTTTGGTTGCTGTTCTGAATATGATTTTGCTCCTAACACATCTCAAATTCGCATACATGGTTTTGAAATCATTTCATCTGATGAAGAAAAACTTAATCAGAATTGGATGATATAGCTTTTTTGCCTTTATTGATGTAACAGGACAAACAAACAGAGTTCAGCCTGTTTTAAAATTTGAGAATTGGGCTCCTTTCAATTTCACCAGTTTGGGGACTAAGCAGTACTGTACAAGGGCCAAGTAGAAATGCTTAAATGTTGTATACTAACAAGGAATATAGTTAACAAAGCCCAAAAATAATGAAAGGTGTGCTCACCTGATGGTCACGGTTGAGGGTGACTTGAGAACCTCGTGGTTGTTAGGAATTCTTCCTCTTCCTCCTCTGTACTGATGCCTCTCCTCCTCTAGCATTTGCCTCTCCTCTCCTCTAGCATTTTATTTGCCTCTCCCTCCTCTAGAGTTTATGCCTCTTCCTCCTCTGGTACTAGCCTCTTCTCCTCTGTGTAATGGCCTCTTTTCTCCTCCTCTGGTACTAATGCCTCTTCCTCCTCCTATGTTTCAATGCATCTTCTCTTTCTGGTACTAATGCCTCTTCTTCTCTGGTGCTAATGCCTCTTCCTCCTCTGTTAATACCTCTTTTTCCTCTATTTTAACACCTCTTCCTCTCGTGTGTGTGCCTCTTTCTCCTCGTGCATTATTTTGCCTCTTCCTCTTCTACCTCTTCCTCTGGTGTTAATTCTTCCTCCTGCTTTGTTGATCCTCTTCACTTCGGAGTTTGCTGATCCCTTCTGTTTGTCAAAGTGTACCTGTGAGGGGACTGGTCTAATGGGCCATATCTACAACAGACCTCAAACTAACAACAGAACTTAATGGCTAAATTGGGTTTCAGTTTCTGTATACTAAACCAGTGATTTAAAATCTTACTTGGGTAGGGAAAAGTGATACTCCGAGAAGTTATTATGTGAGAAGGCTCATCGATTTGCAACTTTCAATATACAGTAGAACCTATGCTAAATATGCTGTATGCGCATATATGGGGCGAGGGGAATCTTCTGTATCTGGACTGTTTGAAAAAAATAGTTTGTGTTATGTTATTGCTACTTTTCCAACAACTAGGTCTTTTTCAAGGTTATTAAAGAATACATTACATCAATAATAAAAAATATGAAACAGAAGTCTCTTGGGTTGAAAATTCAGACACAGGGTGGTTGTCAACCGCTGTTGTCATCAAGATGATTGTTTACTATAAGTGTTATATGTACCGGTGAGTAACCACTGAATTTGTCTTATGAATGAGAAAGCTGTATACTGCTGAACTATAAAGATAAAATTAAAACTGTATGCTGCAATTACTATAAATATAAAATAAGAACTGTATACTTACTGTCTGTAAAGATAAAATAAGACTGTATATCAGGTTGACAACCTTATCCAGCTCTGTAGCTTTGGGAAGTTTTTGTGGAGCAATTTTTTTGTAACAGCCCTGCAGGGCTGAGTCACTGACCCACGTCGGGACCTTGGGGGTGAAATGTAATAGTAATTATTATAATAATACAGTAATAATAATAATTATTCATAGTAAATAAAATTTTAATAAAAATACACAAAATAAAAATAAGAATAACAATAATAACAATAATACTGTAATAATAAAATAATAATAATATGCATATACATAAATAATAATAGTAATAATAATAATAAAAGAAATACAGAATGAAAAAAAAAAAGATCAAAAGTGAGAAACCACGACCTAGACCTATAATTGTGTGTGTGTGTAATATTAATGTACAACCCAGGCCCCAATGTGGGTCAGTGACCTGTGCCAGGTGGGCTGGGAGTCCCTGTATAAAAAGAAAAAAAAAAAAAACCTAACCTAATAAATTTCTGAAAACCGAAAAATTAAAAACCAGAAATGCATCTGGTCCACAGGTTTCGGATGAGGACTGATACTATAAAAGATAAAAATAAGAACCTTTCTGCACAGTGCTTAAAAGATAAAAATAAGAACATATAAGTGTGGAGTTTACTGTGTGGAAGGCAGATGTTTATCTAGAAGACAGCTGGCAAAGGGTAGGGGATAGCATGGGTGGGTTGCTCCCTCCCTAACTCCCACAAGCTTCCTTAACACTTCTTGCACAATTCCACCACAATTCTCCTTATAATTCAGGATCATTTTGGTGCCAGGTTGATAAAATATTATCTAAAGAATCCTTTCCTGAAAAAAGAATCCCACACTGAACACCGCTTGACTCGGTTCATACTCATTTGTTTACAAAGGCACGCTGATTGGCTTTACGTGTCTGTCTTCAGCACTTGTAAATTAGTACAGTTGTATATTTATCATAACTAAATAAATACTGTTGCAGTGTATTTATCACCATAATAAATACTATTGATTTGTGCCTCTCTGAGTCCGGCCTCTCGGGACTGTTGGTGCGGGACATGGAAGTTCACCCTTTTCCTGGATAGATGGTGACATTGCTTTGCTTGGAAGTATAGCTCACTTTCTCTGCATCAGGGTCTCTTTGAAGACATATTGAAGGGTTAAATGTCGTATATTAGCTTCTCCAAATTTGAGTTTTTAATAATTCTTAGCGTATTTTTATTGGAACACACAAAAATAAATATAAAAAAATTTTGGCCTTGGAAACTTGAATTTAAGCGGGTTTGAGCAGCCGCCAGCATTAGGCAGCGTGCATAATCGTGGCAGCGTCATTCTCATATCATACAAAAGATTCATTATTGTTTATTACTGAATGTCTTTTTATTGTGAATTAATGTTTGTGTGTGCAAAATAGGCAATACAATTCATTAATATCGTAGAATATTAAAACACCGAAATAATACAGCATTGTTTTCGTTGATTACAAAACCAGTGACTGACTGGTTCTACATATATAAAAACTAGAAGAAAAATAAGACCTTGGTTGTAGCTGTGATAAAACTAATATGGTTGTTTTTAAGTAATGTTATTTAATGGAACAATAGAAGTAGCAATACTTGATGCTTGATGAAAAGGAATCGGAAGAGTAATATGAGAGTCTTGTACACGTGAAAACATGTCGTCATTACTTTACATAAGAATATAAACACTTATTTACTGCTCATATATATTGAAGGGTTAAATGTTGTACTCTGTATAGACAAGCAGAGAGAGAGAGAGAGAGAGAGAGAGAGAGAGAGAGAGAGAGAGAGAGAGAGAGAGAGAGAGAGAGAGAGAGAGAGAGAGAGAGGGAGGGAGAGAGAGAGAGAGAGAGAGAGGGTGAGAGAGAGAGAGAGAGAGAGAGGGGGAGAGAGAGAGAGAGAGAGAGAGAGAGAGAGAGAGAGAGAGAGAGAGAGAGAGAGAGAGAGAGAGAGAGAGAGAGAGAGAGAGAGAGAGAGAGAGAGAGAGAGAGAGAGAGAGAGAGAGAGAGAGAGAGAGAGAGAGAGAGAGAGAGAGAGAGAGAGAGAGAGAGAGAGAGAGAGAGAGAGAGAGAGAGAGAGAGAGAGAGAGAGAGAGAGAGAGAGAGAGAGAGAGAGAGAGAGAGAGAGAGAGAGAGAGAGAGAGAGAGAGAGAGAGAGAGAGAGAGAGAGAGAGAGAGAGAGAGAGAGAGAGAGAGAGAGAGAGAGAGAGAGAGAGAGAGAGAGAGAGAGAGAGAGAGAGAGAGAGAGAGAGAGAGAGAGAGAGAGAGAGAGAGAGAGAGAGAGAGAGAGAGAGAGAGAGAGAGAGAGAGAGAGAGAGAGAGAGAGAGAGAGAGAGAGAGAGAGAGAGAGAGAGAGAGAGAGAGAGAGAGAGAGAGAGAGAGAGAGAGAGAGAGAGAGAGAGAGAGAGAGAGAGAGAGAGAGAGAGAGAGAGAGAGAGAGAGGGGGAGAGAGAGAGAGAGAGAGAGAGAGAGAGAGAGAGAGAGAGAGAGAGAGAGAGAGAGAGAGAGAGAGAGAGAGAGAGAGAGAGAGAGAGAGAGAGAGAGAGAGAGAGAGAGAGAGAGAGAGAGCCAAATTGCCGGATGTAAACAAACCTTAATTTCCCTAGTGTTTTTTTTTTTCAAGGGATTAGCCCACCTGGCATAGGCCACTGACCCACATTGGCCTGAGGGGCAAAAATTTAATACTCCTGCAAAAAAATTAAAAAAAAAGCTGCCTATTTACCTATTGCACAAACTAAAATCGTTCCGGACCACGAGAGTTTCCGGACCACAGAATGCCGGATTAGAGAGGTACAACTTGTACTGTATAGTGTATTTATCATCACCTAATAAGTAATATTGTAGTGTAAAGTATTACGCATCTGCATATACCCTGGATTTTTCATTAATCATTTGTCTAAGTGTGCAAGTAGCCAAACTGAGTCATCATATGACACTCAAAGGCAGTAAATAATGTTTTTAAGAAGGCATCTTCATATCAAATACTATACAGCGTTCCTCGTTAATGAACACAATTGCCTCCAGAAGGTCGTTTTTCAATCAAATTTTTAACCAAACCATTGTTTCAATGGGATTTTGGTAATTGGTTCCAGTCTCAAAAATTACATACAAACTAAAATTAAATGCAGTAAAGTACACTTACTTTGAGGTGTATGGTGAAGGCTCTGGTTGATGATGATGGGAATTAGAATGGGGGTGGAGGAGAATGGAGAAGAGAAGGCATTGGGGTGGAAGAGAAGTCACCCCATGCTGCCATTTCACCCATAAAATTTTAGTTCACTTGGGTAATTCAAGATTATTTTCTTTTAAATCAACACTGCACTGCATTATATATTGTCAATATGTAAAATAATCTTCAGAATGACCAATAATTGTACTGTAAAACGTATAAATAGTTTATGTTCAAGAGCTGCCTCAAGCAAGAAGCTTCCTCCACAGAGCAGGAAACACACATTGACGCCATTTTGGGTGTGTTGAGTGGCTGTTTGCGCGCTAAAACTAGTTCTGTATTTCAATTATGTTAAATAATTGTTAAAAACGACTAAAAATTTTAATAAAAAGACTTGGAAAATTATTGAATACAGTAGTACAACGTTTGATATTTACCTAATGGAAACGAACTTAAGCCCTAAACCTATTACTGTATTGGGGACCAATACTACAGCTGGTGAGCAGGCAAAAGCAGGCTTAAAACTGGGAAAAATTGTAAGAATTCATTAATCGAAATTTTTTTCGCTAATCCGAGATGAAGAATTTCAGGAAGGTAATTGCTAACCGATGCGTCTTAACCGAGGGATCACTGTACAGTGTGTTGTGAGCTGGTCTACTGAAAGCTGTCACACTTAACGCATCTCGAGTAAATAACCTTCTGATACAGCTTATCCTTTTATTTTCTAGCCATATAACAAATTACATACAGTATTGTATTTTTTCTCTATTACTAAAGACGTTATATTAATCATGATGAACCATAAACCATAAGAGACAATCATGAGAATATAATACTGAATCAATAAATAAATAAACCTGATGAATGCAGCAACACCTGATCAGCCCCAGCCTGCTAACATACTCTGTGTCTTAGTTGTAAGTTGGCCTATAGCAAATCTAATTAGACTATTGTAGTATAAGGTAAGTGTTGTTCATTTCATAAGATTTTTTTTATTAATCTTCCCCATTTCTTATTTTTTTTTAGTATGTCAGGCGACCAGAGGATCTTTAAGTTCAAAAAAAGTGAAGTCCGATATATTGAAGTCCGATTATCGTTTTACTGTAAATGAATTTCTCAAAAAAATATAACTCATAGACAATCTAAGGTCGATGAAATATATTGAGAAGAGCTAAAATTCAGACAGACACATAATGCTAGTACTGTACTGTACAGGTATTTCTCTTTTGGGAAGGAATGAAAAGTAAAAGAGAGTAATTTCTCTCATTAGATGACACCACCTAGAAGGTTTGAAAATCCTCACAGATGAGAGAGGCAGAGCACATCATATGTACTGTAACATGCTAACATCTATATGTGGTATTTCACTCTAACAGTTCATTTCTACTCACAGTAATTAATTTAGATGTTAACAAGGCTGGATTTTTAATGATTATTAAATTCACCAAAAATCAAATTATGTTCTGGAGTGATTAACAAATTTTGAAGCCTTAAGTCTAAGCAAGAGTAACCTTCATCTTTGCCAAAAAAGGGCAGATGCAATATTATGTACAAAATTATAAAATAAAACAATTCCATAATATGTAATCGCGGTTGACTACCCCGTTGATCCGACGATTGGGGGAGGAGCAGCAGAGCTGTTTTGAATTTGGCGGATGGTGGCATGATGTAAATTCTTACCATGAGGGTTCTGTGTGCTGCCTCCAACTCATTCCTGCCTCTGCACGAAGCTTACACTTACTGTTGTTCACGACTTCATGTGATAAGCAATCATGCCTAAATGAGTATCAAGCTACATGAGCCATCCTATTCTATCCTAACCTAACCTAACCTAACCTTATTCAACCAAAAGGTTAGGTTAGTTTAGGTTGTCTGTTTGTAAGGTAATTTGCAAAATTACCAATATACATGCAGGTCATTTTGCAAAATAACCGATTCTGCAAAAAAAAAAAAGAACATATATACAGTATAACATTGGGTGTGCACTATTATCAAGATGATGTTATAGCAAATCAGGAATATTTGTGGGTGAAGGACTGGTCACGATGGGAGGGTTGTGGGTGAGGGACTGGACACGATGGGAGGGTTGTGGGTGAAGGACTGGACACGATGGGAGGGTTGGGTAAGGACTGGTCACGATGGGAGGGTTGTGGGTGAGGGACTGGACACGATGGGAGGGTTGGGTGAAGGACTGGTCACGATGGGAGGGTTGTGGGTGAGGGACTGGACACGATGGGAGGGGTTGTGGGTGAGGGACTGGACACGATGGGAGTGGTTGGGGTGAGGGACTGGTCACGATGGAGGGTTGTGGGTGAGGACTGGACACGATGGGAGAGTTGTGGGTGAGGGATTGGTCACGATGGGAGGGTTGTGGGTGAGGGACTGGACACGACGGGAGGGTTGTGGGTGAGGGACTGGACACGGTGGGAGGATTGTGGGTGGGGACTGGTCAAGATGGAGGGTTGGGTGAAGGATCACGATGGGAGGGTTGTGGGTGAGGGACTGGACACGATCGGAGGGTTGTGGGTGAGGGACTGGTCACGATGGGAGGGTTGGGGTGAGGGACTGGACACGACGGGAGGGTTGTGGGTGAGGGACTGGTCACGATGGGAGGGTTGTGGGTGAGGGACTGGTCACGAGGGAGGGTTGGGTGAGGGACTGGACACGACGGGAGGGTTGTGGGTGAGGGACTGGACACGATGGGAGGGTTGTGGGTGAGAGACTGGGCACTAGGGAAGGGAAGTCCTGGGAGGAGTGTCCCCCCCAACCATTATCTTGCACAGGGCCCTTCAAAAGCTAGAGCCAGCCTTGTTAATCATCCTTTTCAATAATCCCTCCTAGAATCTTATACTGTAACTTGGATACATATACTAGATATTTAATGTACCTGTAACATTAATCTGTAGGGTAGAGATTTTAAAACTGACTTAACGGAAGTGATACCTGTACTATAGACAAAATGTGATTTAGAGTATGTAGGTTGTACAGTATACATTATTCAGGAGACCAAAGTTCAAATTTCTATCTTTCTTTTTTTAGGGATAGGACTCCAAATAAAACAAACCTAAGCTAACATAACTTACAACTGTACCTGTGCTTTATGTAAAAGATGAATAATGTAATGTTGTTGAAAAATTTCCTAATGTATAACCTATTTTTTTTTAAGTTAGGTTGAGTTAGCTTGGTAATTGTGAAACATGAAAATAGCCAACAGGGGCCAGCACCGACTGTACTCACATAAACCTAAGGAACTAAAAACCTAACGACTCTCATCTGGATTCTTGACTTTTGCAACCTAACTTAGTATCCCGGCTACGTAGCCCCTAGCCTGTCCTGCCAGGAATTTCCAGTTAAGCAGCCACTTATTTATTTTTTAAAGTGACCCAGTCTTTTCAATATATTTACCAGTTTGTCTAGAGCAAAGTAAAGAAATACAGATGTAATGTAAGCCTTCATTTCTCGCTCTAGCAACATCAATTACCATGTACAAAAACATGTAAAACTGATAAGTATATAACCCTGGCATTATCTCTAATTATACAGACAACTTCTACTTCTAGAGGTTCTCTACAAGTTGATGATGTTTTCTTCTCTAAAACACTGTCTGCAGTACTCGAGACTTGAGTACTGGGGGTGTGGTATTTGTTGATGCTCAATTGCACACTCATGAGCAGCTGAGATTATTTAATTAATGTAAATAATTGACAATCCTTGAAAATTCTGTATCTGAAAACAAGACGAACGATCACAAAGAAATTCATTTCCTATTAGTTTTGAATAACTGTATAATCTATCTCATATAAAAATCTGGAGGGTGAACATCATATACAGGTATATAAATATATATACAGTATGTATTTTTTGTGTGAGCGTGTGTATTTTTGTGTGTATATTTTTTTGGGTGTGTATACACACAGTACAGTATATTACAGTATTGTACTGTATAAGAAAATCTTTTATACCTCTGCCACCAAGCTTTGTGGAAAGAATACTAGCTCCTCTTCGCCGTCCTCTGACACCATCACCACCATTTCCACCTCTTGTAAACCCTGGGTCTCTACCAGCTGTTGCTCCCCTGCCTCGACTCCTTCCTCCCCGAGCACCTTTACTACCCCGACCTCTACTCTTCATTTTGATAATATCATCTGTAAAGTAAATGGAATATTGATTAATTATCAACGTGTACCAATTTTTTCAGCAATACGCATAACATATTACAACAGGTCCTCATCATATCCAAAAACCAACTACTGTACCGTACAGTAAATGGTAAATACTGTAGATCAAGCATCGTGGAGTAAGTAACCTCCTCAGTGTTTTGAGGATATAGCTGCTGTACAGCCCTATACTTTTTACTTGAAAATGTAAGTTCATTTTATGTCTATTATATTTCCAATCACTTAATGAGTAAAAACATTAATTTCAACACAAATAAATTTCATAATAATTACATGTGTGCCTGGTATTCCTCAGTCAGGTAGATAGACACATGCATATTTATTCAATTCCAATGACCACAAATATTCATATTGGTTCAGCTAACATACAATATAAAGAGCACAGACAAAAATAAACACATAATGGCTTGTCAATTTAAACAAAGGAATGCCATACAAAATCACATGAAGACACCCCCATGCTTGTTTCACCTGTAAGTCAACAACCCTAATGCTGCCTAGGGAAGATAGAATAGATTATATTAGGTCAGCATTAGGGTGGTTAACCTGAGGTGAAATAAGCTGGGGGGGGAGGGTAAATGCTCAGGTGATTCCCCCACCCTTTCCCCAAAAAAAAAAAATTCACTTGAATATTCACCTGCTGCAGATTCATTGGTTGAATCTTGCTTAATTTTAAATTCTTTAAATCTAAGTCTGGCTTAATATCAGATTAATTATTACAATCTCTGAGGAGTGTTCAGAATAAACTGTTAAGCTGTGTGAGGCTCAATGATCCTCCTTAAATCTGATGACCATCTACACCAAGCTAAACAGAGTATGAGATCTTTATTATCACCAAGATCTTCAATGTTGACATCGTCGTTTCATACACAAGAACAAGGTGTTAGTGACTGCTGCATTGTATGACATATTGGAGATAAGATGATGCAACCTAACCAAACCTAATCGAACCAAAACCAAAATAAGTAGGTTAGGTTGGTTCACCTTATCTCTGATATATCATATATAATGAAGCAGTAGCTAAGTTGTTATTACTATGCATGAAACACTGTTCAGGACATAATTGCTGAAACAATATTTCAAAAACTGCTAACCCTCATCAATTTTGAGGATCTCCTTGAGATAAGAAAGAAATTATATATAAAAAATTTCTAAAGTTACTGGTTAACCCACGCACCAGATCCAGAGAATTACCATATATACATTTGTTTCTATAAATGTCGCAACTACTATATTGATTGCATTTTAAGACTTGAGACTGGTGAGTGTTCCTCAGTACAACATTTATTGATTAGTAATAGAACATTATAATATTAATCAGTCAGGATTATATCTAAAGTAATTATCTAAACTAAATCAACGTCACAGACTAGAAGTTAGAGACGTAATTTCCGTAAAACAGCCATAATTATGTAGTACTGCATTGTATAATGCAAATGAACCACAACAGAAAAGTTTATCCATGCTGAAGTATAAACAGTTGTTAGTTACCCAAGACTCAATAAAAATAAAGACATTACGAAGTGAACACAAATAGCAACATCTACTTGTCTTAAAATAGATATTAAATGAACAATAATATATCAGAAAGTAACGAAATAGACCAAGTAGACACTGACAACCTTATGAAGTTCACGTATAAACAGTTATCTGAACCTTGATTGATACACAGTACCAACAAATACATCATCTTAGAGGACATGGGAGATATACTGACCCAAGGAGAGGCTGAGAACGTCCTGTGAAGCCATGACTGAGAAGCGATGAAGGATATTCCGTCAACTCTCGTCAGTTTATTTTGGCTACTGATCACAAGATAAACAATGTTAAAGGAAACAACCACGAACATGATCACTGAACTAATTCATTACTTTCAGGTTAACATTAAATTCAGATAACCCATCTAAATAATTGCTTTTTATATTTGTGTTACTCTGCATTAATTTACTTTAATATAATAGAAATAGTAGTAATGATGTAAGATAATGTTTGTTCATAGTTTATTTCTAACATTATATATCTGGTCCTCGGACGCGATGACCCGTAATCATATACATCTTTAAGAAACACATAATGTATCGTTGTTATGATAAGCCATTAATTATATAATTAACCTTTAAATATTGTTTTTATTTGTGAATGAATAGTGATTATCTTATGGTAGAGGGAATAAATAATATTTATTCGCATCTTGACAAAACGTAATTGTAGCATCACTTATCCAACACAGTTTAAAGTCCAACAATCTAAACGAGGTGGGAGAGGCGAAAATATTAATAAACCAGGAAATATAGAAAGTAACATTAAGAAATACAAGGAAAAGGTAGGATTATGCTATTTAAGGATATAATAGTTGTCCACCCAGGAATTACTAAACCTGGTACCGTAAATCATATTTTTTTACTAAATAAAATAGGTATATTATTTACTGAACACTGGTTATGTACTTCATAGTACTACTACAGTACTTGTCACTGTCAAATTGGAGTATGACGATCATCCAGCTATGATACATTGATATGACTTATTAAGGATGTCACCAACGTTCAACGTAGTACGTTAGCGAGTTCTGAGGTGACTGAAAACAGTGTTGCTGCTTATTCCTCAACTCTATGACGTCATTTTTCCTCACGTTTTCATCGGGTATTAATGGACATTGAAGAGCATGAATTTTAGGTATAACTATTGTAATGTCTTGGCAAAATATAAATACACATACAAAACCTCACAATTTTTTCGTTTAACAAATTTAGAGAGCTTGTAGTACAGTTTACCTATTCTGAGTAATTCAGTCAGGTCTTGACACTGAGGGTGGTACCACTTCTCACTGTCACGCAGGACAGAGGTTCACACACAAAGAAATACATCATATTCATTAACAACTATAAATGTATATAGGTCAGATTCATATGAGTAATGTCACTGTTCACTGCCATGCAGGACAGAGGTTCGTACACAAAGAGTTGCATCATATTCATTGACAGTACATATATATATATATATATATATGTAAACACACACACACACATATACATACATATACGTATATACATACACATATACACGTACATGCACATATACATGCACACACGCACACATACATACATATACGTCGGTCAGATTTATGTGGGTAATGTCACTCTTCACTGCCATACAGGACAGAGGTGCGTACACAAAGAATGCATCATATTCATTGACACTATATATAGGTCAGATTCATGTGGGTAATGCCACTGTTCACTGCCACGCAGGACAGAGGTTCGTACACAAAGAAGGAAATACATCACATTCACCAGCAGCATATATAGGTCAGTGGATCACATACATTGGAGTCATATTCTAATTGAAGACTAATCAGTGTGGACTAGCAAATTTGGGATAAACAGCAAGAATGTCCTCAAGCACACCTGATTCAATGAAGTAATTACATAGTTCAAGATACAATAAGTCAGGTGGCCTGAAGTCTTTGACAGTGTCACATTCAATAATATAGTGTTCAAGTGTATGCTTCAAAGGTTTATCACAAAGTTTACATGCTGAGTGTTCCGGTATGGGTACAGCGTTAATAACTTGCCAGATGTGTCTGTATCCTAACCTAATTCTGGCCACGACTACATCACATTGTCTGGTTCTGTCCTTATGCTGGCCATACCGGTACCTCTTGTTACAAAATTTGTCATATTTACTAATGCTACAACTGTCAGGTCTCTCTGCATTTCTCACTTCTTCTAGATCAGAGTTCATGATTCTGACTTGAATGTTTTTAATTCCAGCATTGGACAGACCAAGGTCACGGTCAACATTTTCTTGCTTACATGCCTCATTGGCCAGTCTATCAGCACGGTCATGATACCTGATTCCAACATGGGACGGAATCCACACAAATTCGATACGAAAGTTGTTCTCATTGGCAGTTATCACATTCCTTTTAATATCACATGCAACTTTAGACATAGAGCCTGACGGGCTGTTCATTGATTTCAAAGCACTTTGAGTCACAGAATATCACCCCACCTCCATTTTCTTTGAGGTAGTCTGTGGCTAAGTAGATTCCAGTTAGTTCAGTTTGTGTTGTGCTCGCCCAGTTGTTCAGCCTTTGTTTGTTTGACACTATCATCTCTTTTTCTTTATATATTACAATTGCACAGCCTGTTCTACCTGTGTTTGTCTGCACAGAACCATCAGTAAAAGCATAACATTCACTTGATTTAATACTCTCTAAGTGTCTGTTAATAGTTTCTAGTGTGACACATCTCACCACATCGGTGTTTAACATTTGCTTACTACCAACAGGAGTGTAATTAATAGGAACTGATATGTCCAGCCAAGGAGGAATGGCATTAATAGGTTCGTCTGGGGTGATTGGGACATTCAGTTTCAGGAGATCTGCAACATTTTTATGAAGCCACGCCCCAAAGAGAGTCTTTTGTGGAAGGTTGGCGAGATGGTCGGGATTACTTAGATAGAACATCAACTCAGTTTGAGTTGTAGTTTGAGAACCATTGTTCTTCAAAACTTTGACACAAAACATGGTATTAAGTAGGGCTATCCTCTCAGATAGGGAGGGCAGTCCGAGCTCTTTCCTCATGTTTACAATTCTGGTTGATTTTGGGCAACCTAGGATGATGCGCATGGCTTCATTTTGCACTACCTCAAGGCTGTTGAGTTGTTTAGGCGGAATAGTCACAAGATGGAGAGCAGGGCCGGCGCTACCCACTAGGCGAACTAGGCGATCGCCTAGGGCGCCAACATCTGGGGGCGCCACAAATTCAGGGCAAACTTGGATAAAATTAAAAATGAAGGGAAAACTGTGGTGGACACTGTGGTGGAGCCGTGGAGGGTCGGAGCAGGATGTTAGAAGGGTGGGGGGTCGGAGGGAGGCGAGGGTAGGTAGACGGTAGCCGACTGTGTTTTCTTTTTTAATATTATTCGTTAACCCCCCGGAGGGACTAACCCGGGTCCTTATCTTTGGTGGCCTGGAGAACTGTCGAGCAGTGACCTGAAGGCTGACATCTGAGGAACCCTTCTCCCAACCCCACCATCCCCTCCCCTCCCTTACTACTGCCAGGGCGGCTGAGCCGCCCCTTCCCTGTCTTTGTCGGGATGAGGCAAGGTTACCTGACCTCTGAAGTTTACGTCAAGGATTTATTGACTTAATGTAATAACAATAATTGGTTATTTGCATGGGTGAAGTAATAAAGCCACAAGATGAAAACAATGTAGTCATGGGTTACTGTACCTACATTAGCTTATCAAAACTTTCAAGGGGGCGCACATCTAAAGGCTTGCCTAGGGCGCCAAATCATCTTGCACCGGCCCTGATGGAGAGCATGATAGTCAACTACAGAACGAATGAAGTGAAGATAGAAAGTACGAGCATAGGTGATGTTAATTCCATAGCCCTTGCCAACAAGGGTTTCAGGTATGCTGCCCGGGCATGAACTGCACAGATTAGGGCTGAGTTTGTCTTGACTTGAAACATGAGAGATTTGCTTAGAACAACTCTTTTCATGACTTTACACATACAGGATGTAAGTGAAATTGGCCTAAAGTTTGGGAGAATAGCCAGGGATTGAACTATGTTTCCATGAGCCCATGTTCAGTACACCTGTGAGGCTCACTCGGATACATGTCACAGTGGATGGCTAGGGATTCTATTCAACAATCTCTAGGGTGTTAGTAGCGGTGCCATCCTCACCAGGGGAGGAGGATGACTTCACCTTTCATTAGTGCTGCTTGTTAGTTCGTGGTGCGTTATAGGAAACTGGCTGGTCGGTAAGGTCTGCAGAACAGGCTATTTCAATATTGAAGTTCCCCTATTAATGTGTGAGGTGTTGATGGCTGCTGTATGTCAGGAGGCAGGGAAGATTCGCATGGTCTCAGACCATTAGTCTAATAGCATGTCAGCATATTCTGCTGGGCTGTGATGAAGTTGGACTGGGGCTGGTGACTTGGTAATGTCTCTAATTTTGTTCCACACTTCTGCTAGAGTGGTTGTTCTATTATTCCCCTGTAAGAATTGTTCCCAATATGTGTTTCTCACCTGACCGTTGAGTTCACGAAATGCTCTGTTAGCTTTGAGAAATGCCAGGAGTTTATTACTAGTTTTATTTTGCTTATAAGTGTTGGCAAGCTGTTCTACCTTATCTCCTTCTTTGGTGAGGATGGGGTCATGTGTCCACAGAAGTGGTTTAGTGCTGTCCCTTTTCCTCCTTGACTTAACCCAGGTGGTATAATATGTGGTAATAACAATTATAAGATCACAGCAAAATTCGTCCACTGACCCAGGTATCTATCCAGCATACCATCTGTGGAAGTAGGCCTTGAGGTGCAGTTTAAGATTATCTGGGATGTTAATTCTGAGCTTAAGATGGGGTTCACACTTGACATCAACAACAGTGTATTCAGTAAGTATTGCATAATAATCACTGACTAGGTGGTCTGAGATGACCTTAGCCTTGACATTACTGTCTTCTAGGTTATACCCAATCACATAATCAAGTCTGCCCCCCATCAGATGTGTCACTTTGTCTGTGTCGTATACAGTGATATTATGATTATTGATGTAATTCACGAACACCCTCCCATTAGAGTTACACTGGACATCACCGAGGACAGTGTGACGAGAGTTAAGTCACCCATACACAGCATAGCATTGTTACCTTATGGCTTTGGTAACACATCCGCTCGCAGCTCATTACACCGAACATAGAAGTTATACAGAGAAAATTGACTGTTTGCTGTCTTTACTGCAAACTGTTGATTGTGAATACTTTCATCATTGTGAGTTTTGATCCATTTACAGATCAAACCATTCTCTACATAAGTGAGCAGGCCACTTCCTGCTCCACTATTGTATGCTGAAACCCAGCTATCCTGGGTGCAGCTTTCTTCTGGGTGCTGGACGTGTAAGGTTCTTGTAAACCAATTACATCAATGCTAAAAACTTTAACAAACCATTGTAGGTCATTAATTCTACAGTTAACACTCCGGATGTTCCACGAAGTGAACCAAAGCATTCGAGTTACTCGTTACACCTTAAACTTAGTATAGAGAGTCGCGCTTTGGCTTCATAGATCAACCAGACCAATAAGTTAACCGTTTCAAATTCATCACCCATGGAGTTCTTGATAATGTGCCTCACAGCCCTTATTCCAGTAGGATTTATATACACAGGTTCCTTCATTAGTTCCGCGAGTTCCTCCTCCGTAAATATTGGAAGAAGTACAGGGTTATGGACAGTTTTCAGACCTGGGGTTATTAAAGAGACCATGCTGGCAGTCTGGGGCTCATTCTCCCCATTTATGCTTCCATCACTATCGGTCTCGCTCTGGTTACTCACCCTCAAGTTCGCATCATTATGAGAGGAGGCACCAGCTCCTTCAGAAGCTCCACTGACACTATCACTGCCATTGTTCACTGGTACACTTGCTTGGCAGGCTTTAACCTTACTTGCATTGGCTAACGAAGGAGAGTCACTGTGCTTGTTGACTTCAGGTGGTGGAGGCGATCCGGCAGCGTTGGCATCACTGAGTGGGACCGCTATTGTGGGTGGAGGCGGCCTCCCAGGACAACCTGGGTGCCAGGCCGTCACACCCTTCTCCCTGCACCTGGGACACTGCCTCCTGGGTGGAGAGGTGTAGCTGTTGATTTCAGGCGATGGAGGCGACCCGGTAGCTGCCAGAGGGCAATCGATATGAGAAGAGACTGAGAAAGAGGGAATAACGGGGAATTAGGAATAATATGCATTCACTGAGGCACTAGGGGAAAACAGGTTATAGGTGTTTTGTTACTCAGGACTCACTGTATCACTGCATACCCCCAAGACACTAAGGAGGATATACTCTACCCCATACACAAAGGAATTGAGAACTAATCATAACAGTTCTTCATTTATTAACGAAGTTATTTAGAATGGACAGTTACACTCTCAAAATAATAAACCTATTTTCCTAGCTAGTTAAACAGGGGGTCACATGAATCGCAATATATTTCGTGAAACGGATAAAACCTTAAGGGTACTTACTTAGATATATATATCGCCATGCTGAAGACCTGCCGACCACACGGACGCCTACACTTAACCAATTCAAACTAGATTTTATGTCTGAGAGCAGAGTACCCTCTTGCTGGGGCACGAACTCAGCTTCCAGCCAGTCAGCACATTTAGGCCTATGACGTCACACTCACAGGCCACTGTGATTGGTTCATGCCTCAGGCTCTCCTGGTTTTGGTGGGAACACTGTCGGGTAGTGTGTTATGGCGGGTAATCGTTGTCTAAGCAGGATTTTCATGTATTTCCTCTAAAACATGACACAATTGATTCCAAAAACATGGCATTGTTACAGAAGTGACATCATTGGAGAGTTTATTCAGTACAATGTATAAAGCGTCACCTTCGATATACAGTACAAGACACCAATATATATATGATAAAAAACATAAATGTCACTCATTAAAATTAATCTATATCTGGAGGTCGGTGGGTTATTCCTCTGTACGTATGTGTGTACGCCGGTTTATTTGTCTATGAATGAAAAAATAAAATTTAAAAAACACAAAGGACGGTTTTGATAATACTTGGCAGCTGGATTGGATGACGTCTATGAAATATTTAATTTAATTTTGAAGGAAGTCGATCAAAGATAATGGTAACATATAGACATAGACTGTACACCTAGGACGACTGGACCGATTTAGAGAATATCTGTGTCTTACATGGATGTTGACCATAAAAAACACCGATAGTATTAATATTGTCGACGGTCACAAATCAAGGTGAATGTTATAAACAATAGGAGTTTGTGCTTTAATTAGTACCTCTCTTGTCTATATTTTAAATGATATATCGAATTATAACAGAATATATTTAATATACTTGACTACTGAAATGTAACACTGATTATACACTGGTCAACAGCCAAAATGGTTCACATATGAGATCATGCTCACACAACTAATTTCATATTGCTGAATTCGAATCTGATATTTGTTTTGTTCTATCAGACCAGGTTTTATAAAAAAATCAATAGGTACAAATATTTAATATTCCATCACGTGTCGTGCAAAAGATGAGATTATCTCATGTGACTGTGCTTTCATGACTAATTTCATATTAATGAATATTAATTGGATGTTTCATTCTACCATCAGACCTACTTTCTTAAAGAATAAAAAAAATAGTAAATATAGTAACATTATCGCGTCATGCAAGATACAATTTTAAACCTATCACAGATAAGCTCATAAAAAATTGTACCAAAAAACATAAGTTCAAATCCTTTATAATGACAAAATATGAAGTTCTAAAAGTGCTTCTGAACTTTACTCTTTCTCTTGTACAGCTTGCTCTCTTCTCGTTGCAGTGTCCAGCAATAGTCGCCCATCATGTTAGGACTGAATTGTCCCTGATATCTGCTCTCCATTATGGCGATATCTTGATGAAATCTTTCGCCGTGTTCATCACTAACGTCTCCAAGGTTACCTGGGAAAAATTCAATATGAGAGTGGAAAAATGCAATTTCAAGGACATCCTTGCTCCCAATGCATGATAATTCTGAAGCATGGTTGTTACGATTTCTTTGTAGTTGTCAGCACGATAGTTTCCAAGAAAATTCTTTGACACATTGACAAATGATTCCCATGCTTTTTTCTCCAGTGGGTTCAATGTTTTGGTGAATTCGCTATCATTAACTAGTATACGAATTTGTGGTCCATTCAAGACACCTGCTTTCAACTTGGCTTCGGAAACCACACCACCTAGTTTCTGAGATAAGTATAGAGTCCCAGCACCGAATTGATCCATAGCTTTGATGAAATTTTTAGCCAAACCGAGCTTTAGATGCAGTGGAGGCAAAAATATCTTTTCTGGATCTACAAGCGGATTGTGAGCACAGTTAAACCTTCCAGGCGCATCTCTTGGTCTTGTCGGCCAATCCTTTCTCACATAGTGCTCTGCATCAGCTCTGCTGTTCCACAAGCACAAAAAGCACATGTGCTTTGTGTAGCCACTCTGAAGGCCCAGTAGTAAACTGATGACTTTGAGATCGCCACATATCTTCCACTGGTGTTTCTCATACTCTATAGCGGCCAACAGAATTTTCCTTGTTTCATAGCTCTCAGTCATTTTTGTTGCGTGTGCTATTGGGACAGATGGAAGCCGATTGCCATTGTGTAAAAGAACAGCTTTCAGAGAGTCTTTTCCTGAGTCTATAAACAGCCTCCAATCCTCTGTCTTGTATGTTTCAGACTTGCAGAGTTGTTGCATGAGAGATACTGCGTCCTCGCAATAACAAAGGTTGTTTGCCATCTTGAAAAATGCAGACAGCTGTCTATGTCGGTAACGCGCTGTAGTGATATGCACTCCATCTTCTAGCAGGTTACGCTGCTTTAGTCTGGATCCCAAAACTTCAGCCTTTTCTTTTGACAAGTTTAGGTCCCTAATGAGATCATGAAGCGCTTCCTGAGTAAATAGTTTAGGCCTGGTATTTTCAGAGTCATCCTGGTAGTCGTTTTCCATTGAGGTAGAGGTAGAATCGGAATCACTCAATTCTTGTTCAGTCGGTGGATTTGGGACTGGAAGTTCAGCACTGTGCGGTACTGGTCGGATTGCAGAAGCAATATTGGGGTACTGTACCTTGCCTCGTGTCTTGATTTTTATTCCCTTAATATTTGTGAGACAGAAGTAGCAGTCACTACTGTGGTCTTTAGGTTCACGCCATATCATTGGTACAGCAAACGGCATTCCTGAACTTCGTTTACCACACATCCACTCGCTCAGGTGGTTAACACAAGACTTACAGGCTACATGAGGTGCCCATTTCTTGTCTTGGTCACCCAAATGACATTTGAAGTAACTTTTGTAGTTCAGTCGAACAGCTTTTGTGATTGGTTTCTTGAGGCTACCAGGAGTGAAGGCACCACATATGTAGCAAAAACTGTCAGCACCGTTCACACACTTGCGACGTTCCATGTTTTGTTAATTTCAGAGTAATTACAAATCATGCAGGTGTAGATATGCAATATCATGAATCAGCAAACTGAAACAAACAAAAAAGCACAAATCAGGACAAAATAATTGCATAAGTGGAGCCAATGAGCATATAAATTACTGTATGAATAGCATGGTACACTAAATATATAGATATGCTGGTTCTGGAAAACTGAGCCTGATACAGCTATACGAATGTCATAATTGAGTTCAGCACATACAATTACACTAGAATCAGACTGTTTTGATCCAGAACCATGAGAATTTTTTTTATGTTGACCAGTGATTTAATTATCAGTTGCTCAGTGGATATCCACGCAAGACTGAATGAGGGTGAAAGAAACATACGCATGAGAACGCGAGGTAGAGCAAACTATTGAATCCATCACTGTACTTCACTTTGATGAATTATTGTAATTGGAATCGCGTCACACCCTGTCACCACAGTATCTCAACAACACAAAAATGTGAAGGAATCTTAATTCTACTTGACTAATACTGGTCAATTAACAAGATGTCTAGTGTATTAACGCTACCTTATAAAACACCTACGTTCATGCGTGAGGCATGAGGATCAATCCTCTCTTTTCACCTCACTTGAGACTTTACATCACCCGCGTTTTAAAGTGTAACGAAGAGAGAAAAAATAATAGCTATTTGGTTCGGTCACTCCAGAAGTGTTTACAAGTTGGGGATCAGATTTCTTTCTTGTGGAATCTAGTCCCAGGACCTGAATGTCGCAACACAGTACTGTCGTTGACAATGTTACTCACTTTAAAACTTCATGGTTCGACAGACATGTACATTTTTCTTACAAGTCTTAGCAGTAAAAATTTTAGGAAGCTTTGTATGCTGGCTTTATGAGTGTGTGTGTGTGTGTGTGAGCATAATTAATGCAATCGACATAAATATGATGCTTGTTAATTCTCAGTAATTGTTTTATTCAAGGTCATAAGGTTTTATAAGGTCAGTAATAGAATTACAACAAAAGATGTGATCGTTGAAAAATCACCAAATTTCGTTGGTGAGTGTAAATAAAACGGATTGATATGGCATTTCCATCGCAGTCTCTAGAATCCTGAAATTTAAACAGATCTTATTTAGAAAGTTAGTAACATATTTTGACAAACAGAATGGAGAAGTAAGAAAGCCGTAAAGATACAGCCACGCTTAAGAGAGATTCATTTTCAGGAACCAGTCTGTTCAGTGTTGTATCCTTTCAGCTGCCGCTACCATGACCACACTGGTATTGCCTAAGCCGATAAATAAAAGTGCCTACTCTCCACGTCAGCCCGATAAAGTTCAACCTCTGTGGCACGCCAAGAATTTCCTGCGGGGCAAACAGCTGATCCGCCTGTTCACTCTCACACCTTTCTCCGCTCACCCTGACTCCTCCCTCTGATCCTCTGACCCTCGGCGCCTCCTTTTCACCTTCACATCTACGGTCACTCTTGTTTATTACACTCTCACACTTACCACATGTTCTTAACACCCACCCTACCGTGACCACTATCAAATCAACCTCCACTTATCACTCAATCAATCTCCACCACCCTGCCTCCCACATGCTCCCACGTGTACCCGGCAACAAACACACTCCATCCATTGTGTTTCTCATGAATCACCACCACCCACACTTCCACCCACACACATCTTTCTTACCACCCACAGTTCTAACCTACCCTGCCACCCAAGGTTCGTCACCTACTCTGCAATGCACACTCGACATATACCCCTACCAACTATATTCATTATTAACCCTGCCATCCACTCTTATCACACCTGTCACCAACCCTACCATATTCGTTACCAATCATGCCATCCACAATCATCTACAACCCAGCCACCTACACTCATCACCTACTCTGTCACCCACAATTATTACCTCACCTACCATCCACACTCACCTATTCCGTGCCTCACACTTTCATCACGTACTCTGTCACTCATCCTCAACACCTCTCCTTCTTCCACACTTACTACCTACCCTGCCACCCACACCTAAAATGACACCTGTTCTAATCAGACAACCAATCTCCACACTACCGAACCACTCATCCCCATAAACTTTCTTATAACTTAAGTATTCCCACTTCTCCGTCTCTTCGCCAGCCACATTGCCTTCCACGTCCCGTCTCTCTATCTGCTACCACGTCGAAACTTCCCATCAGCCATCAACGTCTCTGTCACCCATATTCCCCACCACCCACCCTGTCACCCACGTCCCCCACCATCCACATTCTCTAATTACCCACCCTTCAGCACAAACACACACACACACACACGCACACTAAACACACACACACGCACACTAAACACACACACACACACACACACTTATCCCACTACTCCCATACTCATTCCCATTGTTCATCCAGCCAAAGCCAATGACCCCTTAACCCATACAACCAACATGACTCAATTGCTTACATGTTTCAACCGCCCACAGCCCTCAATACCCTTGCATACTCCCACAGCCACAAGCTCTTCTCACTTCCTGGGTCCACAACCTCAAACACTCCACTACCTCACACACTTCATCACCTCACACACTTCACCACCTCATACTCTACCTCATACACTCCTTCACGTCACACACTCTTCCACATCACACACTCAACCACCTCACACACTTCATCACCTCAAACACTTCACCACCTCACACACTTCACCACATCACACACTCAACCATCTCACACACTTCACCACCTTACACACTCCTCCACCTCACGCATTCCTTCACATCACACACTCCTCCACCTCACATACTCAACCATCTCACACACTTCGCCACCTCACACACTTCATCACCTCACACACTTCACCACCTCATACTCTACCTCATACACTCCTTCACGTCACACACTCTTCCACATCACACACTCAACCACCTCACACACTTCATCACCTCAAACACTTCACCACCTCACACACTTCACCACATCACACACTCAACCATCTCACACACTTCACCACCTTACACACTCCTCCACCTCACGCATTCCTTCACATCACACACTCCTCCACCTCACATACTCAACCATCTCACACACTTCGCCACCTCACACACTTCATCACCTCACACACTTCACCACCTCATACTCTACCTCATACACTCCTTCACGTCACACACTCTTCCACATCACACACTCAACCACCTCACACACTTCATCACCTCAAACACTTCACCACCTCACACACTTCACCACATCACACACTCAACCATCTCACACACTTCACCACCTTACACACTCCTCCACCTCACGCATTCCTTCACATCACACACTCCTCCACCTCACATACTCAACCATCTCACACACTTCGCCACCTCACACACTTCATCACCTCACACACTTCACCACCTCACACACTTCACCACCTCCCTCTCCTCTACCTCACACTCTCCTCCACCTCATACACTGAACCACCTCACACACTTCACCACCTCACACTCTCCTCTACCTCACACTCTCCTCCACCTCATACACTGAACCACCTCACACACTTCACCACCTCACACTCTCCTCTACCTCACACTCTCCTCCACCTCATACACTGAACCACCTCACACACTTGGCGGGACTTAGCGATACGGTCGATCCGGCAAGGGAACCTGTGATAGTGCAGGG
>NW_024755709.1:0-15965 GCF_018991925.1 Homarus americanus
GTAGCAATGTTTGGGTGTGGGTCATGTTGTATAGATGATGTTTATGATGAAGTAGCAATGTTTGGGTGTGGGTCATGTTGTATAGATGATGTTTATGATGAAGTAGCAATGTTTGGGTGTGGGTCATGTTGTATAGATGATGTTTATGATGAAGTAGCAATGTTTGGGTGTGGGTCATGTTGTATAGATGATGTTTATGATGAAGTAGCAATGTTTGGGTGTGGGTCATGTTGTATAGATGATGTTTATGATGAAGTAGCAATGTTTGGGTGTGGGTCATGTTGTATAGATGATGTTTATGATGAAGTAGCAATGTTTGGGTGTGGGTCATGTTGTATAGATGATGATGAAGTAGCAATGTTTGGGTGTATGTTATGTTGTATAGATGATGTTTATGATGAAGTAGCAATGTTTGGGTGTAGGTTATGTTGTATAGATGATGTTTATGATGAAGTAGCAATGTTTGGGTGTGGGTCATGTTGTACACATGATGTTTATGATGAAGTAGCAATGTTTGGGTGTAGGTCATGTTGTACACATGATGTTTATGATGAAGTAGCAATGTTTGGGTGTGGGTCATGTTGTACACATGATGTTTATGATGAAGTAGCAATGTTTGGGTGTAGGTCATGTTGTATAGATGATGATGAAGTAGCAATGTTTGGGTGTAGGTTATGTTGTATAGATGATGTTTATGATGAAGTAGCAATGTTTGGGTGTGGGTCATGTTGTATAGATGATGTTTATGATGAAGTAGCAATGTTTGGGTGTGGGTCATGTTGTATAGATGATGAAGTAGCAATGTTTGGGTGTGGGTCATGTTGTATAGATGATGTTTATGATGAAGTAGCAATGTTTGGGTGTGGGTCATGTTGTATAGATGATGTTTATGATGAAGTAGCAATGTTTGGGTGTGGGTCATGTTGTATAGATGATGTTTATGATGAAGTAGCAATGTTTGGGTGTGGGTCATGTTGTATAGATGATGTTTATGATGAAGTAGCAATGTTTGGGTGTGGGTCATGTTGTATAGATGATGTTTATGATGAAGTAGCAATGTTTGGGTGTGGGTCATGTTGTATAGATGATGTTTATGATGAAGTAGCAATGTTTGGGTGTGGGTCATGTTGTACACATGATGTTTATGATAGAGTAGCAATGTTTGGGTGTGGGTCATGTTGTATAGATGATGTTTATGATGAAGTAGCAATGTTTGGGTGTAGGTCATGTTGTATAGATGATGTTTATGATGAAGTAGCAATGTTTGGGTGTGGGTCATGTTGTACACATGATGTTTATGATGAAGTAGCAATGTTTGGGTGTGGGTCATGTTGTATAGATGATGTTTATGATGAAGTAGCAATGTTTGGGTGTAGGTCATGTTGTATAGATGATGTTTATGATGAAGTAGCAATGTTTGGGTGTGGGTCATGTTGTATAGATGATGTTTATGATGAAGTAGCAATGTTTGGGTGTAGGTCATGTTGTACAGATGATGTTTATGATGAAGTAGCAATGTTTGGGTGTGGGTCATGTTGTATAGATGATGTTTATGATGAAGTAGCAATGTTTGGGTGTAGGTCATGTTGTATAGATGATGTTTATGATGAAGTAGCAATGTTTGGGTGTGGGTCATGTTGTACACATGATGTTTATGATGAAGTAGCAATGTTTGGGTGTGGGTCATGTTGTATAGATGATGTTTATGATGAAGTAGCAATGTTTGGGTGTAGGTCATGTTGTATAGATGATGTTTATGATGAAGTAGCAATGTTTGGGTGTGGGTCATGTTGTATAGATGATGTTTATGATGAAGTAACTTAATGTTTGGGTGTGGGTCATGTTGTACACATGATGTTTATGATGAAATAACAATGTTTGGTGTGGGTCATGTGTACATGATGTTTATGATAAATAGCAATGTTTGGGTGTGGGTCATGTTGCTTTATGATGTTTATGATAAAGTAATGTTTGGAGTGCTTGGGTCATGTTGTATAGATGATGTTTATGATGAAGTAGCAATGTTTGGGTGTGGGTCATGTTGTATAGATGATGTTTATGATGAAGTAGCAATGTTTGGGTGTGGGTCATGTTGTACACATGATGTTTATGATGAAGTAGCAATGTTTGGGTGTGGGTCATGTTGTATAGATGATGTTTATGGTGAAGTAGCAATGTTTGGGTGTGGGTTATGTTGTATAGATGATGTTTATGATGAAGTAGCAATGTTTGGGTGTGGGTTATGTTGTATAGATGATGTTGAAGTAGCAATGTTTGGGTGTGGGTTATGTTGTATAGATGATGTTTATGATGAAGTAGCAATGTTTGGGTGTAGTTTATGTTGTATAGATGATGTTTATGATGAAGTAGCAATGTTTGGGTGTGGGTTATGTTGTATAGATGATGATGAAGTAGCAATGTTTGGGTGTGGGTTATGTTGTATAGATGATGTTTATGATGAAGTAGCAATGTTTGGGTGTGGGTTATGTTGTATAGATGATGTTTATGATGAAGTAGCAATGTTTGGGTGTGGGTCATGTTGTACACATGATGTTTATGATGAAGTAGCAATGTTTGGGTGTGGGTCATGTTGTATAGATGATGTTTATGATGAAGTAGCAATGTTTGGGTGTGTGGGTTATGTTGTATAGATGATGATGATAGCAATGTTTGGGTGTAGGTTATGTTGTATAGATGATGTTTATGATGAGTAGCAATGTTTGGGTGTGGGTTATATTTGGCATAGATGATGATGAAGTAGCAATGTTTGGGGTGTAGGTTATGTTGTATAGATGATGTTTATGATGAAGTAGCAATGTTTGGGTGGGTCCATGTTGTATAGATGATGATGAAGTGTGTGTTTGGGTGCAGGTTATATTGTATAGATGATGTTTATGATGAAGTAGCAATGTTTGGGTGTGGGTCATATTGTAGATGATGATGAAGCCTTAATGTTTGGGTGTATGTTATATTTGTATAGATGATGTTTATGATGGAAATGCTTAATGTTTGGGTGTATGTTATGTTGTATAGATGATGTTTATGATGAAGTAGCAATGTTTGGGTGTGATTGTGTATAGATGATGATGAAGTAGCAATGTTTGGGTGTATGTTATGTTGTATAGATGATGTTTATGATGAAGTAGCAATGTTTGGGTGTGGGTTATGTTGTATAGATGATGTTTATGATGAAGTAGCGATGTTTGGGTGTGGGTCATGTTGTATAGATGATGATGAAGAAGCAATGTGTGGGTGTATGTTATGTTGTATAGATGATGTTTATGATGAAGTAGCAATGTTTGGGTGTGGGTTATGTTGTATAGATGATGTTTATGATGAAGTAGCAATGTTTGGGTGTGGGTTATGTTGTATAGATGATGATGAAGAAGCAATGTGTGGGTGTATGTTATGTTGTATAGATGATGTTTATGATGAAGTAGCAATGTTTGGGTGTGGGTTATGTTGTATAGATGATGTTTATGATGAAGTAGCAATGTTTGGGTGTGGGTCATGTTGTATAGATGATGATGAAGTAGCAATGTTTGGGTGTATGTTATGTTGTATAGATGATGTTTATGATGAAGTAGCAATGTTTGGGTGTAGGTTATGTTGTATAGATGATGTTTATGATGAAGTAGCAATGTTTGGGTGTGGGTCATGTTGTACACATGATGTTTATGATGAAGTAGCAATGTTTGGGTGTAGGTCATGTTGTACACATGATGTTTATGATGAAGTAGCAATGTTTGGGTGTGGGTCATGTTGTACACATGATGTTTATGATGAAGTAGCAATGTTTGGGTGTAGGTCATGTTGTACACATGATGTTTATGATGAAGTAGCAATGTTTGGGTGTAGGTCATGTTGTATAGATGATGTTTATGATGAAGTAGCAATGTTTGGGTGTAGGTCATGTTGTATAGATGATGTTTATGATGAAGTAGCAATGTTTGGGTGTGGGTCATGTTGTATAGATGATGTTTATGATGAAGTAGCAATGTTTGGGTGTGGGTCATGTTGTATAGATGATGTTTATGATGAAGTAGCAATGTTTGGGTGTGGGTCATGTTGTATAGATGATGTTTATGATGAAGTAGCAATGTTTGGGTGTGGGTCATGTTGTATAGATGATGTTTATGATGAAGTAGCAATGTTTGGGTGTGGGTCATGTTGTATAGATGATGTTTATGATGAAGTAGCAATGTTTGGGTGTAGGTTATGTTGTATAGATGATGTTTATGATGAAGTAGCAATGTTTGGGTGTGGGTTATGTTGTATAGATGATGATGAAGTAGCAATGTTTGGGTAATGGGTTATGTTGTATAGATGATGTTTATGATGGAAATGTAATGTTTGGAGTGTGGGTTATGTTGTATAGATGATGTTTATGATGAAGTAGCAATGTTTGGGTGTGGGTCATGTTTGTACATGATGGCTTGATGAAGTAACTTAATCTTTGGGTGTGGGTTATGTTGTATGAATGATGATGAAGTAGCAATGTTTGGGTATGGGTTATGTTGTATAGATGATGTTTATGATGAAGTAGCAATGTTTGGGTGTGGGTTATGTTGTATAGATGATGATGAAGTAGCAATGTTTGGGTGTAGGTTATGTTGTATAGATGATGTTTATGATGAAGTAGCAATGTTTGGGTGTGGGTTATGTTGTATAGATGATGATGAAGTAGCAATGTTTGGGTGTAGGTTATGTTGTATAGATGATGTTTATGATGAAGTAGCAATGTTTGGGTGTGGGTCATGTTGTATAGATGATGATGAAGTAGCAATGTTTGGGTGTGGGTTATGTTGTATAGATGATGTTTATGATGAAGTAGCAATGTTTGGGTGTGGGTCATGTTGTATAGATGATGATGAAGTAGCAATGTTTGGGTGTATGTTATGTTGTATAGATGATGTTTATGATGAAGTAGCAATGTTTGGGTGTGGGTTATGTTGTATAGATGATGTTTATGATGAAGTAGCGATGTTTGGGTGTGGGTCATGTTGTATAGATGATGATGAAGAAGCAATGTGTGGGTGTATGTTATGTTGTATAGATGATGTTTATGATGAAGTAGCAATGTTTGGGTGTGGGTTATGTTGTATAGATGATGTTTATGATGAAGTAGCAATGTTTGGGTGTGGGTTATGTTGTATAGATGATGATGAAGTAGCAATGTTTGGGTGTAGGTCTTGTTGTATAGATGATGATGAAGTAGCAATGTCTTATACTGTGTTAAACCATAAAGTTATACCATTTATTGTAATCAATCCTCTAACAACAAGTGATTATAACATACTGCCCCTGTAGACGCTTATATTCAACTGAGTTAATAAAGTCACCTTATTCTCCAAAATAGATGTAGAGAACTATACTATATAAAAATAAATGAAGTATGCTCATCCAGTCTTGATCTTTATGTAATTCACCAACGTTCATCTGCTAACGCCTTCACCTGTCTCTTACATGGCAGTAACAAAGTGACTGACACCTTTGCTATCATTATCACAATTTGTACCTTTCTCTGTGCTGTATATATCACATAGAAGACCAACATATCCACTTTTTGACGAACAGATCGGGAAAATTTTGACGCCAAACCTGACTCTTTTCAATTGAGGATACTGAACCCAGACTAATGATCCTTTGTAAGCTTTAGGCCACACCAGCATCCCTCTCTGGTGTTTAGAGATCCCTTAATTTACTCTCCAGAAGCTAGTGGACAGTCTGGCTTTGAGGATCACATACTACAGTACTTCTACATGTTGTAAGACATTGTTTGACGAAAACAGCGGATAGCGTTGGATTCTTTGACCAATACGGTGGTATTTCTGGTTTCTTTACAATGCCTTGTAAAATAAGAGGCCCTAAAAATACTCTACCAGTAATTTCACCACATGTAACAGAGTACCATTTACTTTTTCCAATGTTACATCTAACAGAAGGTTCGTGTAACTTTTGTGCTGTAAACCTATTATGGTACTGTACGATCAGTAGCTCTTTGTTTTAAGTACATCGTAATTTCCACACAGTGTCTAAATTTATAGTGTTACTTTTTTATTGGTGGGGAATCATGAGTCAATAAATATGGCAGAAAAATTAAGACTAGAAGAAAGAATTGGTTCAATGTTCATAAACAGAAAGTCTAGTTTTTTTTTATGGGTTTAGTCCACCCGGCCACAGGTCACTGACCCACATCGGGGCCTGGGGGGCGAAAATGTAATAATAATAATTCATTGTAAATAAAATTTATAATAAAAAAATATAAAATTTAAAATAAAATAATAACAACAACAACAATAATAATAATAATAATAATAATAATAATAATAATAATAATAATAATAATAATAACACTGGTCTACAAAAAATATATATATTTTTTCTGGCATGAAACCTTTTAACTGTTTTTTACTAACTTTAAGGTGCTGAATCCAAATCTGATCTCAGATTTGCTCCATCACGTAACGTGCCAGAATTTACTGAGCTACCAGAGATTGAGGATATAGACCGGAATTCACCTGTTTCTACTGATGAAGATGAAGAGACTGATCTTTTCAAGCCATCTGGTGAAGATTGTGAAAAGCCAACGTTGTTTACTCAGTCAGAATTGAATGATCTGGTCAGAGATCTAAATTTGCCAAAACAGTCTGCTGAATTGTTAGCTTCCAGGCTTCAAGAGAAACGACTCTTAAAACCTGGCACGAGTGTCTCCTTTTATCGCAACAGAGAAGAGCAACTGCGGAAGTACTTTCATTCATATGACCAGCTTGTTTTTTGTAATGATGTAGAAGGACTTCTTCTCTCCATGGGACTACCAGCATATGATAGTAAGGATTGGAGACTTTTTATTGACAGTTCTAAAAGGAGCTTGAAATGTGTTCTTCTTCATAACGGAAACAAGTATGGTTCAATTCCAATCGGACATTCTGTACAAATTAAAGAAGAGTATGAAAACATTAAGACTGTTCTAGAGAGGTTGCAATACCATGCTCATGAATGGTTAATTTGTGTGGACTTGAAAATGGTAAACTTTCTATTGGGCCAGCAAGGAGGGTACACAAAATACCCCTGTTTTCTGTGCTACTGGGACAGCAGGGCTACAGCAGACCATTGGGTGAAAAAGAATTGGCCACCAAGACAAAGTTTGACGCCTGGTAACAAGAATATCATTAACGATCCTCTGGTTGACAGGAAAAACATTGTCCTTCCTCCTCTGCACATAAAACTTGGTATCATGAAGCAATTAGTCAAGGCTCTTGATCATAGTGGAGAGTGTTTCAGATATATATGCTCAACCTTTCCAAGTCTTAGCGACGAGAAGAAAAAGGCAGGGATTTTTGATGGACCTCAAATAAGAACACTACTCAGAGATCCACACTTCCTTGCAACAATGACTGAGGCACAGGCAAGAACTGTACATAAGAGATCGGCCAAAAAGAGGAAGTTTATGTAACTGTAACTTGATCTTAATACTTGCACTATTTCTACCGTACATTAATTGTTTTTTTTCACCCTTCAATGTTACATTTAAATATTATATGTGCATTAACTTTCCAATTTGATATTAAAAATTTTTGGTTATAGAAAAATACAAATTATATCGCTGAAAAAATTTATGTATACATGTTTAAACCGTCAATTTTGATCCAAAAGTTTACGTTTCCCAGCAAAAGTGCAATATGGTATATCTCAAAAACCTGATGTGATAGACAAAAACCAAAGTCATATTTGGATTCTGCACCCCAAATTTACTTAAAATCCGTTTAAAAACCTGGTGCCAGAAAAATTGTGTTGACCGGTGTAATAATAAACATGAAGAAATACAAAAATTATAAAAAATCAAAAGTGAGAAACAATATACTGTGTTGTGTTGTGTTGTGTTGTGTTGTGTTGTGTTGTGTTGTGTTGTCAGGGAAACAGTTGAGACCCTGCAATTGTGTGTAAATGAGGCAGAAAGTCAGATCATCAACCTGGGATTTGGTCACATATGGCAGCAGGGTCTACCATTAGACAACACATTATGCTTCCAATATCTTCCCAGGCGGTAGTACCTCCCTGCCTGGTAGCTGCCTACTACAGCACTATACCCAAAAGAATTTAGTTGACAAGCCCCAACTGAACGGTACAGCATCTGGCTTTCCCTACCTACCATAATTATTACTTTTACTTTCTACTTTTATCCTCTTTGCCGTCGATCGGCTCGTTAGCCGCTTGGGCGATCAGTCACATCTCTCTTACTTACTGTTGGCAAGTACTGGGCATGCACCGGCTCCTGAATGTACCTGAACCTGCTCCAGTGTTGGTCAAGTCTTGTCTTGAAAGAACTCACACTCGGTGCTGTCACAACACACTCTGGTAGATTGTTCCAACAGTTTACAACTCTTACTCCGAAAAAGTTTGCCCTCACAGTTTTCTGGACTTGCGGCTTCTTCAATCTTGAGCTGTGACCCCTTGTGGGGCGAGCGTTCGCCAGCTCCAAGTAAGGACACTCAACTGAGTAGTTCCCTTTGGCATGTTTATACACCTATATTAGGTCCCTCCTTGCCTGTCTGTAGTATAAGCTAGGCAAGTTCAGGCGCTCCAATCTCTCAGGGTAGTTGAGGTGCCGAAGGGCAGGCACCAGTCTGGTGGCCCTCCTTTGAACATTTTCAACCAACTGACAGACCCTAGCATATCTCGGGGACCAGACGGGGTGACAGTACTCCAGATGGGGAAGCACTTCACTCTTGAAGATCGTTACGAGGGACGGACCTTCTAGATACCTGAACGACCTTCTTGTAAGACCAAATAATTTAGTTGCTTGATTCACCTTCTTTTCAAAATGGCCCGAGAAATTCAGTTCATAGTCAAAATACACACCCAAGTCATTTTTGCATTTGTTCTCTATTAATGCACTCTTTGTCCCGTTGGGACATACAATATGCTTCCTTACTGTTGGTACGCCCCAGGTGCATCCTCTTACACTTCATGACGTTGAATCTTAGCAGCCATTTCTTCGACCATTCTTGAAGCTCACAGAGATCCTTCTGCAGCTCTTCACAGTCTGTTTGGTTCTTAATTTCCCTAAATAACTTGGCATCATCCACAGACATTTGTGTGGAAAAGTGTTCAGCTTCTGGCATGTCATTTATGAAGCAAACAAACAACAATGGGCCCAGTACACTGCCCTGTGGTACCCTGCTTGTCACGAAGACACCTGACGGTTTCGCACCATTAAACACCACACACTTGGCTCTGCAAGGGATGACCCAGGTGGAACTGAGGCACTCTCTTTTTCATTACTTAATGATCTAGAACAAATAATTAAACACCTTACACAAGTTCCAGATTAACACGACCAACTTGCTAACATTCTTGATCTTTGTTTTACCTCTAACCTCTCACACTATTGTGTCCCCTCCTCAACCTACAGTGAGTTCTGCTATAACGCGTGTTTTGATAACGCGAATTTGCTCTAACGCGATTTATGAATTCGGAACAATATTTGTATAACGCGATCGCTTGTTTGCTATAACGCGATTTTTGCTTACTATTTCTCCAATTTTGTGGTATTAACTGTGAATATGGTAAAGAAGAATATCTCCAAAAAGCATTCTGATGATAGAATTCCCGGTGATTATCGTAAAAGAAAGGATATAACACTTGAAGAGAAGCTTGATGTTATCAACCTCAAAATCACCCTCTCCCCCATCAAGTTACATTCATATTTTTTCAAGGTAAAGTGTTAAATTTACTGTATGATTTCATTATTAGATATGAATGTAACATTTATTTAGACTGTGCTATCCTTTGTGTTAGGCTAACTACTAAATTTTTTCGATTTCGAGTAATCTGCACCTAACCCTATTTTCTCCATAAGCCCTGTTATTTCTATTACGCGATTTTCTATAACACGATATTTTACAAGAACACAATTATCGCGTTATAGCAGAACTACCTGTACCACCATACCCATCACTTGCTCCAACTTGACACCAGGAGAAGAAACTGCTTCACCAAGCTACTCGGCCCCAGTGACCACCGATTCAGAACCAGTTTCCCATCTGACTATGAGACAGGTATGAGGCAAGTGTGTCTGCCTGGTAAGCTGTGTCTCTTCTCTGCGGCCTACGGTGTTCCTCTTCTCCCAGGGAGTAGAGGACGAATTGTATTAAGGACTACTGCTGGTGGTGTTGTGATGGTAGTGGACTACAGCGGTAATCCCTGGTTCCTTGTGGTTGGCCATCATGACCTAGACTTGCTACCTGAGCTGCCATTTCTGTCAGGTTTTTGTGTTGTGTATAGTATGTGTATTTAATGTTTAAAGTAAGAATAATTGGGTAATATTCTGGTGTGTTTTGACAAACACATAGTAGCACTTTTGTTTTGATAATTGCACATTTTGTTTTATTTGTGTTATTTAATGTACATAATTAACAAACTTAAGCAATACGTACTTGATTATCATCTTTTCTCTTCATAACTTAAATTTATCTGTCACAAACAGTGAATCTTGTGTGTGTGCTCCTTACTTGCTGCAGCCACGTATTTTAACACCGAGATTATTCACTCATTTTTTTACTTGTCAACTTGGCATTTCCTCAATGTTGTAGGTAACAAGGAGGGACAGTTCATGCTCAATTTCCACCCCCTTAGGAACTACTTTTGACAATCTCATTTCTATTAAATCAAACTGGCCACGACCACCTCCCCCACCCCCCTCTAAACGTCAACTATGGCACTATCGGAGGGCAAGCTGGCAATCCTTGTGAGAATTCTTCTCCGACTTTCCTTGGGACGAATGTTGTTTCTCCACTCGTAGGGACGTCTCGGTATGTGCTGACAGCATTACTGGGGTTATACAGGGCGGTATGAGTGCATTTATCCCATCTTCTACCAAAACTTTCACATTACAATCATGGTTTGATCGCTCCTGCTCTCTTGCTTGCAGGGTGAGAGATAGGGCATATCGAGCTATGAAACTATCTCCTTCTCCTATTACCCACACCTCTTTCATTACCTCTAGGAATCGTTGTAAGGCTATTCTTCGTCGGGCCAAGCAGAATTTAAAAAAGAAAGACAGCTGTCCTGACTAATTCTTCCTCTAGTAAATCCTTCTGATCCTGTAATAACTTCTGCACTCCTTTTCCTCCTCTCTTCCGACCTGATAACTCTATAGCCAACTCTCCCCCTGACAAAGCCAATCTCTTTGGCACCTTATTCTCCTCTAACTCCACCTTAGACTATTCCCACTCTATCCCTCCTACCCCTGCACCTCCTACTGAACCTATGCACTTTCCTATAATCTCCACTCGCAGGGTTGCCGGTGTGTTATCCAGGATGGATGTGAGTAAGGCACATGGACCGGACGGAATACCCCCTCGTGTTCTGAGGGAGTGTGCTGAAGCTCTGGCACCCTGTGCTTGCTCGCCTCCTTCACCTCTGCCCCAAAACCCAAACTTTTCCTTCTTCTTGGAAGCATGCCTTGGTTCAGCCCATCCCGATGAAGGGTGACCATTCTAATCCCTCTAACTATCGCCCCATTGCCCTAACTTCATCCCTCTCTCAGATTTTCTAAACTATCTTGAACTCCCATTTTCTCCGTCACCTTGAACGCCTTTCTCTTTTGTCGGATCACCAGTATGACTTTCGCCAGGCAAGATCTACTGGTGATCTGCTCTCCTATTGCACCCATCTTTGGTCATCCTCTCTTGGGGATTATGGGGAAACTTTCGTCGTGGCCCTCGACATCTCCAAAGCATTTGACAGGGTATGGCACAAGTCTTTGCTTTCTAAACTTCCCTCTTATGGTTTCTCTCCCCCACTTTGTTCTCTAATCTCTAGCTTCCTTGAGAACCGATCCATGGCAGTTGTTGTCGAGGGATTGATCTCTCGCTGTTTCTCTACCAGTAGTGGTGTCCCACAGGGATCTATTCTTTCACCTACTCTCTTCCTTCTTTTTATCAATGATTTACTTCACACTTCAACTAATTCTATCCATTCTTACACTGATGATTCTACTCTTCACATTTTCCTCGTAGCTCTCAAACTAGATCTGTTTCTAGAGCTGATATCATTACATCTATCAATGCGGATCTGTGCAGCATCTCCAAATGGGGAGGTACAAACTTGGTTGAATTCAATAGTAATAAAAGTCAGTATTTACCAATTACACTTTCCAAAATAGAAGATCTTCCACCAATCACATTTCAGGACACAATCATTCTGCCAAATTCTAAAATAGATATGCTAGGCCTCACCATTTCCTCTAATTTGTCATGGAAGCCATACATCCTTAACATTGCTAAAACTGCCACCCGAAAGTTGGGAATGCTGTACAGATGACGTAGCTACTTCACTCCTGAGCAGTATATAAGGGAGTACTGCTCTCATATCTGGGGTGGCTCTTCAACTGTTAGATAGGGTGGAATCAAAGGCATTTCGTCTTATTAACTCTCCTCCTTTAGTTGACAATCTCTCTTCCCTTTCTCTTCACCACAATGTTGCTTCACTCTCTCTCTTTTACAGGTACTTTAACGGGCAATGTTCGGTGGATTTGGCATCCTGTGTACCGGCGGTACACAGGATGCCACTTCCTGCAGTCACCATTGTTCCCTTCAGTGTTGCTCATAATATTAAGTTAGTTCCTCCATTCCAAGAAAAGGCTGTAGATAAATATTGTAGATATTTTGAGAAGGTGGCCATGAGTTTGTGAAGGCCAAAGGAACAGTGGGCAATACTCCTCCAGTCTGTGTTCGTAGGAAAAGCTATTTGTCTACTGTATGTCAGTAGATGACTGTAGTGACCATGAGAAGGTGAAGTGTACTGTGCTGAAAGCGTATGAGTTTGTGCCTGGAGCTTTTAGGCTTAAATTTCGTAATTCACGCAAGCATGACAGACAGAGTTACTTAGAATTTGCAAGGGAGAAGGCTGATATATTTTCTCGTTGGTGTGAAAGCGAGAAAGTATGTAACTATTATGAGAAACTGTGTCAACTGTTACTGGTAGAAGAGTTTAAGAGGTGTATACCTGATTGAGTTAAAGTGTATCTTCAGGAAAACAGAGTGAATACACTAGAGGAAGCAGCCCGTATGGCAGAGGATTATTCTCTCCTACACAAACTTCCTGGTAACTTTGTAAAGAGTAACGCCTCGCCACAATCCTCTCCGCCAACAGGTAAGCGAAGTTATTTTAAGGAAGACACTACCAGCTCTCACCTGAGTTTTGATTTTGATAAAAAAAAAAAACCCATAAAATGTTTTAACTGAAAATTGTTGGGTCATACAATAAGTAATTGTTGGTTTCTTCAAGACAAACAGTCTAAGGATGTTCCAACAGCTCTTGCCAGTATTAAGAATTCATGCAATAAACTTCCCTAGAAAGATTGACAATGTGCACAGAATGTTAAGGTAGAGTTTAAGCCTTTTAGTTGAGAGGGTAGAGTCTCCTGGTTTTGAGAGATACGGGGCCATGCAATCTTTGAAGGCATATTGCCACTATCAGACGAGTCCTCCCTAAAGGCTAATGTGGTGTTAACCGGGATAGAATGTGGGCATATTAATGTGTTTATTTACAATGTAATTATATGGACCTGAATGTAACCGTGGGAGTGGTGCCAAAATTACCCATTGATGGTGTATCATTTATTCTTGCAGGAGATAAGGTGTTCTACAACCATTGTTTTGAGCCTCCAAGAACTAAGAGACAGCAGTGAGCAGATCGAGGCAGCTGAACCAGGTGTGTTTCCTGCCTGTGCTGTTACCAGAGCAGTGAGGAAGAAGGCAGAGTGTGTCTGTCATGAGGACCCGAAGCCTGTTACGGACATGGCAGCCCCAGTGAGTCAAGAACAATCTAAAAATCTTCAGGTATGTGACGGTGTGTTAGAAACAATTACAGGTTGTACCTCTCTAGTCCGGAATTCTGTGGTCCGGAACGATTTTAGTTTGCCCATGGGGAAAATTAATTTGAGTCTGGTACTTTTGATGTTTGGCTAAATTTTGCCTTATTTACCCTAATAAACCAACGAAAATAACACCGATAAAATTAAATAAAAACTAAAAACAACACAGAAAAGTTCTTATGTTCTACAGCTTCAGCTAGAGTTGAACCTGATGACTTGGCAACTTTGTCATCCAAGTAAACACACACAACAACATTGGCTGTCCTTATGTTTTCAACTTTACCACCACTGGTGGGTAGTATTTTTGTTTTAAATTCAGAAACATGAATTAAAATATATATGAACAGTAAATTAGTGTTGTTTTCATATTCTTATGTAGAGTATTGACGATATGTTTACACTTGTTCTCACTTACATACGCCATCTCACTTTTTTCTTTACCATTAATGGTTAGCTACTTATATTGTTCCATTTATTAACATTAAATAACATTACTTCAAACAACCATATTAAGTTTACTACAGCTACAACCAAGTTCTTATTTTCTTCAGTTTTATATGTAGAACCAGTCAGTCACTGGTTTTGTAAACAACGAAAACAATGCCGTCTCATTTCCTCGTGTGTTTTAATATTCTACGTATTATTAATGAATTGTATTGTTCATTTTGCACACATAAAAATTAATTAAATCAAAAAGACATTCAGTAATAAACAATAATGAATCTCTTATACATAAGAGAAATGACGCTGTTTACACGATTGTGCACGTCGTCTGAACGTTGGCGGGCCGCTCAAACCCGTCGAAATTTGAGTTTCCGCCTTCGAAATTTTAAATTGCGTAGTGTTTTTTGTGCCCAAATAAAAAACATCGAATTAAAAACTCCCAAAATTTGAGAACCTACTGTACGACATTTAACCCTTCAATATGTTTTCAAAGAGACCATGAAGCAAAGAAAGTGGTGCTAGTGCTTCCATGCGTAAGCTCAAGTCACTATCTATCCAGGAAAAGGGTGAATTTCCATGGTCCGGCACCGGTCAGGTCCCGAGGTTGCCGGACTAGAGAGGTACAACCTATACTAGTGAGGATATGATCGCTTTATTTAATCATGAAAATGATACCAGTGTAGTTGAGGATGAGCTAAGTACCTCCCCTGTGGAGAGGATAAAATGTTAGGTCAGCAACACAAGGACCCAGAATTAAGTAAGATGGCTGAGTTAGCTCTAACAGAACAGGAAGTATCAGATGTCCCCACAGGGTATGTTTTTTTATTTTATTTTATTTTATTTTTTGTTTTTTTTTAATTAGCCCACCCTGGCACAGGTCGAACGGCCCACAGCGGGGCCTGAGGGGCGAAAAAATGAGAACAGAAAGAAATTGAAAATAGAGAAGAAAAGGATTATGCTGTGTTAATCTAGACCAGGAAGATGCCGGAAAACAGCTTTTTAAAGTGAGACAGATTGTATGAGTATGGAAACACAGAAGAAGGCAGAGCATTCCACAGTTTGGCTGTGTGAGGAAAGAAGGAGGTACTATAACGGGTTATTATAGTGTGACCGACATCCACAGAGAAACGGTGGGCACCGCAGGCAAGAGGTGTGTTACGAGCCCACGGCCTTGCTGGCGGTACACTGGATGCCAAATCCACCAAACATTGCCCGTTAAAGTACCTGTAAAAGAGAGAGTGAAGCAACATTGTGGTGAAGAGAAAGAGAAGAAAGATTGTCGACTAAAGGAGGAGAGTTAATAAGACGAGTGGCTTATTAATGTGTAAATGGAGATCACCAGAGGTCTCTGCTGAGGATGATTGGCGCACTGTGCGGCTCGTGAAGTGTGCAGCAGGCGACACGAGTATGAGGCAGTGTGCGTTGTTACTAGCGCTGCTGACGCTGGCTGTGGCACAACATGGGCTAGCACCCGTGCTGATCAGTGTAAATATTGGTATCGGACCATGACCACAGGCCGGCTGCTACTTCAACGACACCCTGGTGGATCACGGCCAGGTGGTGTTCAACCCCAACTAGTGGGTAACAATGGCAAGATCCTCCCTCACTTCCTGCGTGACCCCGGCACAAACCACTGTTG